>NC_091118.1:185420380-185722880 GCF_040183065.1 Periplaneta americana
GACCAGAATATTGTACGAAATGAAATTGTAAAAATTGGAAATTTATCCTTCGAAGAGGTGGAAAAATTCAAATATCTTGGAGCTACAGTAACATATATAAATGACACTCGGGAGGAAATTAAACGCAAAATAAATATGGGAAATGCGTGTTATTATTCGGTTGAGAAGCTTTTGTCATCTAGTCTGCTGTCAAAAAATCTGAAAGGTAGACTTTATAAAACAGTTATATTACCGGTTGTTCTGTATAGTTGTGAAACTAGGACTCTCACTTTGAGACAGGAACAGAGATTAAGGGTGTTTGAGAGTAAAGTTCTTAGGAAAATATCTGGGGCTAAAAAAGATGAAGTTACAGAAGAATGGAGAAAGTTACACAACGTAGAACTGGACGCATTGTATTCTTCACCTGACATAATTAGAAACATTAAATCCATACGTTTGAGATGGACAGGGCATGTAGCACGTATGGGGGAATCTAGAAATGTATATAGGTTATAGAGTGTTAGTTGGGAGGTCAGAGGGAATAAGACCCTTGAGGAGGCCGAAACGTAGATAGGAGGATAATATTATAATGGATTTAAGGGAGGTGGGATATGATGTTAGTGACTGGATTAATCTTGCACAGGATAGGGACCAATGGCGGGCTTACGTGAGAGCAGCTATGAACCTCTGGGTTTCTTAAAAGCCATTTGTAAGTAAACAATAATAATAATAAAAAATAATGATAATAATAATGATGATAATAATAATAATAACATAGTGACAGATAGGTTTGATAAATAAAACATATACAGAAATTTGGAACAACTTTACAGAAGTACGGTACTTAAAAAATTTGGATTTTTACAGCGAACTTATCTCCAAAGAAAAAAAAAATAAATAGCCTATATTGGAATCATGTAGAATTCTTGGTATTTTGTTTATCATATAAAATGGCTTTGAATGAGATGTCAGTCATTAATACTGGACGAACAACTATTAAAACAGAAATAATAATAATAATAATAATAATAATAATAATAATAATAATAATAATAATAATAATACAATATATCACTTTTAAGGTTCCATCCGCGTTGTATGTATTTTAACAATATAAATTCCATTATATTCATGTCTGGCCGAGTAAGTATACGTTGAGACCTGTCATCCAATGATTTTGAAACCATCGCTCAAAGTTTCATAAGTAATTTATTAATTTAATTTCCTTTTAATGGTAATGTTAAAACCATCAGTTTTCACCTATATTAATGCAAGTACATTTATAAATATCTGTTACATGGAACTCTACAGCCCTGGAATGGAGAAGAAGGAGCTACGTCTTCACGACAGCTAAGAGCAAGATGCTATGTAGATGGATACATCATTGACATCAAAATTTGGAGCAACAGGATGTCACACGGAAAAGGACTGCATTGTCATTTCTACTACTACCCAGAAGAAATTCCAGATTATGACTCACCTCGTCATGACTACGATGTAAATCCCAACTATGACTCAACTACATCTGATTACAATATAAATCCTGATTATGACTCAACTGCTTATGATTATGATGGAAATCCTGATTATGACTCAACATCCGATTACGATGCAAATCCTGATTATGACTCAACTACTTATGATTATGATGCAAATCCTGATTATGACTCAACTACATCCGATTACGATGCAAATCCTGATTATGACTCGACTACTCTTGATTATGATGTAAACCCTGTTTACGACTCCACTCCCGATTACGATGCAAATCCTGATTATGACTCTACTCCCGATTACGATGCAAATCCTGATCATGACTCAACTACATCCGATTACGATGCAAATCCTGATTATGACTCAACTACTTCCGATTACTATGTAAATCCTGATTATGACTCATCTACTTCTGATTACGATGCAAATCCTATATATGACTCAACTACTACCGACTATGACGCAAATCCTGATTATGACTCGGCTACTCCTGATTTTGGCGTAAGTACTCCCGATCACGATATTAATCCAAACTATGACTCAGCTACTACTGGTAGTGATTTAATTTCTACGTCCCCTTCAACTTTTCCTGACAATCAGGTCACAGATCTCCCACCTATTGTTTATTTCCCCGATATATCAGAAACATCACCTTCGTCATCAATGGTAGCAATAAAACAACCACAGACCTCTCCTTCACTTCTCCCATCCTCTACAGAAGATTCAGGAACCTACGATTCATCTTCCTCCTCTGCTTCTAACGACAATCCTGATTCCTCCTCACTCACAACATTTATTCCTCTAAAATCAGAAACGACTTCACAAGGTTCTTCATCTTCTCCTGTAAGTTCAGACACATCGACACCAAGTTCTTTTGAAAAAAACAGAAACATCAACTCTACCATCTCAAACTTCTGAAAATATAACTGTCTCTCTCACCCTTATATCAACTTTTCCTGAATCATCACGCCCTGCACTGGAAAATCAGGACACAACTTCCACAAGTCCACCAAAATTAGAGACTTCGTCATTTTCACCAGAAAAATCAGACACTACTTCTTCACTAGCTTTCTCACAGCAGTCAGAAACTTCTTCAAGAGCTGCACCAGGAGAGTCAGATAACACTTTCCCATCTACTGTTTCACAACAATCAGAAACTTCTTTACCAGCTGCACAGGGAGAGTCAGATAACACTTTCCCACCTACTGTTTTACAACAATCAGAAACTTCTTTACCAGCTGCACGAGGAGAGTCAGATAACACTTTCCCATCTGCTGTTTCACAACAATCAGAAACTTCTTCAACAGCTGCACGAGGAGAGTCAGATAACACTTTCCCACCTACTGTTTCACAACAATCAGAAACTTCTTTACCAGCTGCATCCGAAAAACCAGACATGACTTTTACATCACTTGCCTCACAACAATAAAAAAATTCACCAGTCGCAACAGAAAAATCAGACAATAGTTCTCCAGCAGGTGCCTTAGAGTAACCAGAACCTTCTTCATCAGCTACTAAAGAAAAATCTGACATGACTTCTCCACCAACTTTCTCACAACAATCATCAACTTCACCAGCCGCACCAGAAAAATCAGACACTACTACTTCTCCAATTTCGCCAGAAGAATAAAAAACTAGTTCTCCATCTGCTATCTCCCAACAAACAGAAATTCCCTCATCATCTACACCGCGAAAACTAGATACGTTTTCACCATTTACCTCGCAACAATCAGAAACTGCACCAACTGCACCAGAAAAATCAGACGCTAGTTCTCTACCAGCCGACACGACTTCTGCACCAGATGTCTCACAACAATAAGCCACATCTTCACCAGCTCCAACAAGGAATAAGAAGCGACAACTAAGTTTCCCAATAGCTGACTCAAAGCAATAAGAAATTTATTCAGCAATTGCACCAGAAAAATTGAACACCACTTCTCTATTAGGTGTTTCCCTACAATTAACCAATTCTTCATTAGGTGCATCAGGAAAATCAGGTCACTATTTCTCCATCGCCTAGAGCAGAGGAATCAGACATTTCTCCACTGGCTGTCCCACAGCTACACACTGGTATAATGTTCCACCATTAGGACAGATAGGTATGACTAGAGGGGTCCCCTAAAAACTCATATATTCAGAAACTTTTCACCTCTTGCACCAGGAAATTAAAGCACTACTTCTACGCTCAACGTCTGAAACTTCTTCAAGAGCTGCACCAGAAAAAAGCCTGATACTACTTCCAGCTGACATGTAACAAAAAGGAACTTCAACTTACGCCACACAAAAAAACAGGCGCTAACTTTTCCAGCAAATGACTTGCAGAGCAACTGAAATACCAGAAGCTTAAAGCATACGAAATTCGTTTGCGCAACACAATTTTCTCTTTTCTTATTACCTTAATCTTAGTTCATGACCACTTTATCATACATCTTTGTTTTTAGTTCTATAAGTTCACTTAATTTTACTGTTTAGGATCAAATTTTCATTCTCATCTATGCTTTAGCTCATAAACATTAAAGTTTCCCTCCAAAACTCTAATCAATAAACATAATATTGCCGGAATATAATATATTAAATAACAGTACTTAACTAAACCATATCTGTGTCATAAATTACTTCCACTTCTCATTTAAGTGTATGATGTGTAAATGAATACGAAAACAGTACTATTTTCTTTCGCGCATTGTACAGATCCAGAAACTGTGCACTCATGATAAACTTAAACTTTAATCACGTTGTATGTTTCGTTGAATGTAAAACTTTGTGCACATTTTCTAAGTATGGATTGATTTCTAATTATTGTTTATCATGTCTTCGAAAGTATAAGCACCATGTTAAAATTTTGTAACTATACAGTAAAATAAAACTTGTTTTCACTTTTTTAGAAATGTCACTTGTACCTCTTTGCTTCTCATCCCCTCATATGGTAGATGAAGAAATTGAGAATATTGGTGGAATGACAGAGGGAACGGAAGTGTCCAGAGAAAAACATTCTCACGTCTGTTCTATCCACCACAAATTCCACCCAGACCAGACTGGGAATCGAACACGAGCCGCCTGGATGGAAGACCACTGTGTTAGCACTCAGCCACATATGCGGCATATACTATATTCATTTGATGTATCAATGCAGACGAACGTCGTTGGAACTACAGTACTCCACAGCTCTGCACGACAACATTGGCCGTCAATAAACACAATGCCCTCGTAAATCGAAATGATTAAAGCGCGATTCACATTATACGTCACATCAACGTCATGTCACGGACCAGCAGCGTTATATCATAATCTACTATATACAGTCACGAAGCTTGAGTTTTGAGGGTGCTAGAAACAATAGACTGTGACGTACTATTTTGCATTGCCTGTAATGAGGCGATATTAGCGATCCTAGTGGTGAGCAACTACCTAATGTTTGCATATTTACTACGTATTGAGCTTCGCGACTGTATATACAGACGTGGACAAATTATTAACAAAATTGATGATTTTTATGGCAATTCTGTTTACAAAATTGGCTTTTCAATTTAGACTACATTAGACAATTTTGCATATTTCCATCATTACAGTAGACAGAAATATGCAAAAATGTCAACTGTAGTTTAAATTGAAGAGTCAAGCTTTGTAAAAATATATAATAAAAGTCTTCAATTTTGCTAATAATTTGTAGATTAGCAAAAATGTCAACCGCATTGAAGAGACAAATTTTGTAAAAATATAAAACAAAAATCTTCAGTTTTGTTAATAATTTGGAAATATCCTAAATGTCAACTGTAGTCCAAATTGAAGTATCTAATTTTGTAAAAATATAGAATAAAAACCTTCAGTTTTGCTAATAATTTGTAAATATGCAAAAATATGAAATGTAGTCCAAGTTGAAGAGTTAAATTTTGAAAAATACACAATACAAATCTTAAATTTGGCTAATTATTTGGAAATACACAAAAATGTCAACTGTAGCCTAAATTGAAGAATCATATTTTGTAAAAATATATAATAAAAATCTTCAATTTTGCTAATAATTTGTCCACGTCTGTACTAGACTGTGGTTATATCAAAACATTGTACAACGCGTTTTGTATGGTAGCGTTCACATACACAACGTCACGGACCGTCAACGGCACGGACCATCTGGGATTCTCGAGGAGAATGTTTTGACGTGACGGAACCTGTACGTGGACGGTTTTTTCTACTAGACAGCTAGACTCTACCAGCACCGTTTAACATGTCGTAGCTCCTATGAGAGACAATCAATTGCACTGTAATTTTTAGGATTCATTTATAAATGTCTACGAAAACCATAGAAAAAATTTGTAATCAAAATATTTTTTGGACAATGAGAAAAAAAATTACAAACTTCGAAGTCATCCGTTCAAAATAAACATTGACACTCTAAAAAGTGATGCGGGGTCAAAGCGAGAGAAATGTTTAGAAAGAATGGAAATTACTTTTAAAAGTGGCTGATATTCAAAACCTGTACCGGTTTGCGAGTTACGGCGAGTTTAATGCGGGGGTTAGCGTGGCGGACTTTCTTATGCAGAGTGACAACTTTTATCTGTTAGAACTGCGGATTCTCATAGAAATCATCGCTCGGATTCGAAATTTGTGTTCCAAATATTTCCATTGCTTAAGGTTTCGAGTTAATTGTGAGTTTTGAAATGTAATTGAAATATTCCTAGTACAGTATATAAATAACAGCTATGTTGATTAAACACTAGTATGGCATAATTTGAAATTGAGAAAAAGGAAAAGAAAGAGATTATTATTGTATTACTCTCATTATTATTATTATTATTATTATTATTATTATTATTATTAGTGTAGGTCAGCCGTGGCGAAAATGTGGCTCACGAGCACATTGTGGCTCGCAATGATGTGCATTTCTCTTAATTCCTACCTTCCCCAACTCCCACTCTCTAACTCAAAAGGAATCAAACTCCGTTCCACTTGTATTTTTCTCTAACCTGCGAGTGGCGTATCGTCCAATGTCTCTCTCGAAACCATGTACCTCTACAAAACCGAAAGTTTCAAGTAGGATGGGAAAACGCATCTTTTTGCTGGCAATATGATGAGAATATTAAATGTATGATTTGTTCGCAAGTATTACGAGGAAAACGGTTGTACAACATAAAACGGCATTATACTACATGCCACTCATGAAACATTAAAAGGTGAAGTATTATTATTATTATTATTATTATTATTATTATTATCTCTGTACGTCGATCCTTTTTCAGCAGATGTACGAATAATGCAGTTAGATCTTCAATTTAAACTCACAGATTTACAATGTGATGTTAAATGAAAGCGAAATGTAAGGAATTGACAAATGTTGAACTTTTCAATCTTTGCCAAAAAATAAATATCCGAAGCTTCGTTATTTCGCTTGCTCCGTTGAAGCCATGTTCGCTACAACTTACGTTTGTGAACAATTATTTTCAACAATGAAAATAGTAAAAACCAAATTTAGATCACGACTGACAGACAAATACCTTCGTGATCAACTACGACTGGCAGTAAGTGACATAAGTCCTGATTTTGAAACTCTGTCGCAGAGACATTCTGAAGACAGTTAGTAGGTTGTGATAATGTCATATGTTTTCTTGTTCAATTCTTTCTTCGTTACACGTACTAAACATTGTAACCTTATACTACATAAAATTATATTTAAGTGCTTGACATAAGGAAAATGAAGTCCGTTAATACGTCAGACAGTTCCTTCACTTCCCCTTCGGGTGTCCGCCTTCCTCCATAGGTGCTATGCACGTTGCAGGTTACACAGTGGCTCGGCGCACAATGACGTTTTCGCCACGGCTGGTGTAGGTGGAAGAGAAGGCAAAAGCACCTAATTTATTTGAATTGATCTGGTATTATTATTATTATTATTATTATTATTATTATTAGCATATAGAGAGTTAGTTGGGAGACCGGAGGGAAAAAGACCTTTGGGGAGGCTGAGACGTAGATGGGAGGATAATATTAAATGGATTTGAGGCAGGTGGAATATGATAGAGACTGGATTAATCTTGCACAGGATAGGGACCGAAGGCAGGCTTATGTGAGGGAGGCAATGATCCTACGGGTTCCTTAAAAGCCATTTGTTGTTGTATTATTATTAGTGTTGTATTATTATTGTATTATTATCAGTATTTGAAAACAAATTTGAAATCAGAGCGATGATTTCTATGAGAAACCGCAGTTCTAACAGATAAAAGTTGTTGTTTTGCATTAGAAAGTCCGCCACGCAAACCCCCTCATTCAACTCGCCGTAACTCGCAAACCGGTACAGGTTTTGAATATCAACCACTTTTAAAAGTAATTTCCATTCTTTCTAAACATTCCTCTCGCTTTGACTCCCCATGTAACGTGAAAAATACAAAAGTTTGTTGCTTATTAACTTTTTATATGTCAATGTCTATTTTGAACGGGTGACTTCGAAGTTAGTAATTTTTTTCTCACTGTCCAAAAAAGATTTTGATTGCAAATTTTTTCTACGCTTTCCTTAGACATTTATATAATGAATCCTAAAAAAATTACAGTGCAATTGATTGTTTCAGATCATTTCAAACACGTTACAAAGAACACATCACAGCCATAACAAAATTACAAAACACCTCCACATTATGCAGAACACATCACAAGGTCGAAACATGTAAACAAGGTACGGTACGTTAGAATTTAACACAAGAAAGTCTTATCATACATATTCCGAAGTGATACAGTGTTAAAAGTTGTGTAATCAAGATGTATTATAAAATTTATATTGCTTCTTTAAATATGTAAGTACAACACTTCACATTAATATTAGCGATAATGTAAATATCATCATCATATCCTTCACGTATTAGACCCCATAGGCTCTGTTACGGTCTCATGCCAGCGCTTGCGTGGTCTTCCCTCTTGGTACATAAGTAAGAATCTGTTTAGGCCATCTAGTGCGATCCATCCTTTCGACATGTTTTTTCCACTGAAGTCGATATTGTTGAACAAAATTAACTATAGGATCCATTTTTAGTTCCTGCAATATGTCCACATTTTTACGGTGTTCCAGCAAAGAGCATCCCGCTGTTCGTCGCATGAACCTCATTTCAGCTGTCGTCAGCCTTTGCTCATCAGCTTTTCTGATTGTCCATGCCTCGCTACCGTAAGTGAGGACCGGTCGAGCTAGTGTTTTATATTATACCGTAATTTCCCATAACTATGGTCCAGGCACCCAACTATGGTCCAAAACGCGTTATGTACTATTTATTCCTCCAAGAGTTCGGTGTTTGCCATTTAAGACGCCACTGTGATGGAATTATGTTCCCCATAGATGCTTCTATCTACCATTACACGTGACAATGATATGGATACTTAACAAGGTCAGTGTGCATCATTCTATTGAATGTGTGAAGACACGAAATCATTCAGTTTGTGTTTGTCTGTTTTATTAAGTTCTCCTCTGTAGAACTGGTAAATTATAGATATGATTGTTTGTACAATTAAACCTGGCTATATAGTGTTTACTTCCACGTAATAATTAGACTGGCAGAGGTTAAGGACTCTGCGTGAAAAATGTTTAACCTCAAGGCTAGAAGTCAGTCCTCAACTATGTACCACAATTTTTCGTGGACCATAATTGTATTTCATTTTGAAATATTTGTTTTAATGAAATGTGAACAATTTGATTATTTACTTCTGCAAATACGGTATCTCAGTATATTCTAAAACACCATTTAACATTATAGTCCAGTAAATAAAGAAACAGGCTGTTCCAGCATCAATGGTACTAGCACGAATAATGGTCCGGTAAAACGAAAACTTCAGGGTAGAAGGATCACAACCGTCCCTGTAAGTGACTATGAGAGCGATGAAATTGAATTGGATACAGATTATGATGTTTCCGGTGTACTCTCCATATTTACAGACAGTGAGTCAGATGTGGAAAAAAAGACGAAATCTGTTAAAATAACGCTAAAGGCACATAGTTATACGGTAGTTACTTATGAGGAGGAATTCTGGCCAGGGAAAGTTTTGGAAGTGAAGAGCAATGGAGCTGTTGTTTCATGTATAGTCAGAAGCGGCAATTACTGAGGGGAGGCAATATCCGCTATTAGTAACATCTGGGTGGCCACAAAATCAGTTGAACAATTGGAAGAAAATTGAAACAATTTGTAAGTTTTTACACCTTTTAATTATATCCATTGTTTGGCGTTGAAAATAATAGCGCAAATGATAATGAATAAGTTTTTTTTCTGGGAAGCAATGTTTTCTTCATTTCATAATGGGTTTTCTGATTCTCACCTCATAAAAAAATTGAGAAACTTTAGGTAGTCCGGTATTTTTGCCGGTGAGTGTAGTTGTTCATTATTGCAGGAAAATGACTTTCAGATTTCACTTGTTTATTGTGTATTTATGCAATGTGTACTAATAAAAAGAATCCATGTACTTTTCATTTATTTTTAATATTTCTGTGCTAGATTATGTTTCTACCCTTAAATTAGAAACTCAATTTATTGATTTACGAATAATTACAGCTCCAGCTATAGTCCATTCATGCTTTCAAGCATGAATATATGAGTGGACCATAGTTGGGCAACTCAGAATACAACTATGTACCAATGCTTATTATTTTTTCAACACTTGTAATTAAATAATTTCAAACACACATGTCAATATTTATTTAATATACACTTACAAGAGTCCGAAGCCAAAATTTCACTTAATCTGGATAAATAGTATTGAATATACAAAGAAAAAGAAAAGTCCTACAGCTGAGACTGCAAGACAGGATAAGGAACACCGACATCCGAATAAGAAGCGGTATGCAGGATGCAGTGATGCTGGCGCTACGTCTCAAATGGAAATGGGGCGGACACGTGAGTAGGATGGACTGCAGCAGGTGGACGTATGCCTCGACCATGTGGGACCCACGCATTGGGAAAAGAAGCAGAAGACGTCCAAGGAGAAGGTGGTCGGACGCTTTCCGGAGAGAGACTGGAGCGCAGTGGACGAGAACAGCGAGGGACAGGCAGGCATGGAAAAGACTGGAAGAAATTATGAACACTATGTAAACTGTGTATAGTTGTGTATTGTTTATATAGTTATGTTTGTGTGTGTCAGTTGATTAGTTTGATTCCGTGTATAGTTGGTATAGTTCATGTATTTAGTTAGTATAATTTTTGTGTTCAGTAGTATGGTTTTGTGTGTTTTAGTTTGGATAGTTTGACTCCGTGTGTAGTTGGTATAGTTCATGTATTTAGTTAGTATAATCTTTTGTGCTCAGTTGTATGGTTTTGTGTGTTTTAGTTTGCATAGTTTGACTCTGTGTGTAGTTGGTATAGTCCAGGTATTTATTCAGTATAATTTTTGTGTTCAATTGTATGGTTTTGTGTGTTTTAGTTTGGATAGTTCGACTCCGCGTGTAGTTGGTATAGTTCATGTATTTAGTTAGTATAATTTTTGTGTTCAATTGTATGGTTTTGTGTGTTTTAGTTTGGATAGTTCGACTCCGTGGGTAGTTGGTATAGTTCATGTATTTAGTTAGTATAATTTTTGTGCTCAATTGTATAGTTTTGTGTGTTTTAGTTTGGATAGTTTGACTCCGTGTGTAGTTGATATAGTTTATGTATTTAGTTAGTAAAATTTTTGTGTTCAATTGTATGGTTTTGTGTGTTTTAGTTTGGATAGTTTGACCCGTGTGTAGTTGGTATAGTTCATGTATTTAGTTAGTATAATTTTTGTGTTCAATTGTATCGTTTTGTGCGTTTAGTTTAGATAGTATGGGTGTTTAGACTGTACAATTTATGTGTGCAATTGGTATAGGTTTTTGTGTATTTAGTTTGTGTGTGAGTTAAGACTATGTATGTGTTCAGTTTGTGCAAAATTTTTTCTTTTTCTTTTTGTTGTGTGTTCAGTGTGGACAGTTGTGTTCAGATTATAATTTATGTGTTCAGTCTGCATATTTTTGTGTGGATGTTTAGTTTGCATAATTTATGTGTTTAGTCTGTATTGTTTTTCGTGTTAAGTTAGTATAATTTGTTTATGTGTTTAGTTTGTAAGTGCATAGTGTAAGCTCTCTTGGACTGGCTCCCCAAGTGTAGTAGACCTTCAGCTCACCCTACACTCTCCTGTAGGAGGCCGTTGCCCTTATGGGATTTAAGGCTTTTCGTATTTCGTATTTCGTATACAAAGAAAAATGTGACATTTGTGGACCATAGTTAGGGGAAACTACGGTACCTTTAGCCTTGTATGTTTCTGAACATGGGATGATTTGAAGACGGTGTTAATTACGCCAGTGATTTTTATAAATTTAGATATTTTGTTAGACATATCTTCATCAGTGATGTAAGAGAGGTTATAACCTAAATAGTTAAATGAATTAACACGTTCAATTAAAGTATTATTTATCATGATCTTACTTGGAAGTGGGTTCTCTCCCGAAAATGCCATGACTTTCGTTTTCTCTTTTGAGATTTCCATATTGAAATCTGAGGCGATTATTTGCAAATTATAAATGGCTCTTTGTAAAGCTTCCTCTGTTTGAGCGATAATAACCTGATCGTCGGCAAACATTAGTGTATCGAGAACTGTGTTTCGATTAATTTGAATTCCAGCATGATGACTTTGCCTCCAAATGTATAAAATATGGTTCATATATATAATAAACAACAGAGGGGAAAGACCGCACCCTTGTCTAACACCTTGGTTAATGGAAGTCCAGCTAGTAGTTCCGCGTTCAGTTCCTATGGGAATTTCATTTTGTTGATATAAATTATAAATGGAGAGAATTATTTGGTTTGGCACATTATCATAGCGTAAAATCTCTAAAAGTTTATTTCTATCAACTCTATCAGAAGCTTTTATGAAATCAATAAAAGCTAGGTGGGTTGGAATATTAAATTCTCTGTGGTTTTCAATTAAAATCTTCATGGTGAAATAGCTGTCACAACATGACCTTCCTTTTCGGAATCCATTCTGTTCTTCAGTGATTTTGTCTTCGTAAAGATGTGATAGTTTATTTTTGATTATGGCTGTATAGATCTTATATCCAGAATTGAGAAGACTTATACCCCTGTAATTTTCACATAATTTTTTGTTTCCTTTCTTATAAATGGGTACTACAATGGCTTTTTGCCAACTTTCTGGGGGTTGTGATCCTGCCCATATATTGTTTAAGACATATAAAAATCTATAGGTAAATTCTTCTCCAGCGTATTTAAAAAGCTCGAAATTTAAATTATCTTCGCCTGGGGCTTTCCCGTTTTTTAAGCGTTTATATACTTCAATGAGTTCATCATAAGTAATGATATCTGTTGTGTTGTTGTTGGAAGTCTTTAATGTAAGAGAGATGTTTTTGTGAAACCATATATTTTTTAAGTAAACAAGTAGAGATTCGTTAGGAATAGGGTTTATAACAACATTTTCTTTTATCTCCGAATTTATTTTCTTTAAAATTTTGAAAGTTTTGGGTCTTGGTAATGTTAAATCTCTTTCTAATCTTGAGACGAAATCACACCATTTCTCTCTTTGTCGCTTTCTTGTTTCCCGTTTTGCAATTGCTCTCTTTCTTTTATAATCAATTTCATCTTCAAGTTTTTGTGTTTGTAAAAATCGGAGATATGCTTCTCGCTTATCATTTATCACCTTCTTGATATCCTCATCCCATTTCAGTATGCCTCTTTTTCTCTTCTGCTTAATACTTTTCACGCCAATACTTTCAAATGCAGCCTTTTTTAAAATATCTGTCAAGTTGTTCCATTCTTCCTCTATATTATCCGAGATTTTAATTTTTTGAAGATATTCCTTTATTCTACATTCATATAGCCATTTAATACTATCATCTCTCAATAAGTCTACTTTAAAAATAAGCCTATTACTTTCTTACTTGGAATTTTTAATATTTCTTTTATGCCATGGTGCTGGTATTCTAATAGGGGATACAATTAAATAATGATCTGTCTCTAATTCAGGACCTTTACAAGCTTTGACATCTAAAACGAAGCTAAACAATTTTTGATTACAAATGACATAGTCAATAATAGATTGTGATCCTCTTGCTTGCCATGTATATGTGTGTATATTTTTGTGTTTAAAGAAAGAATTCATTACTTTTAGATCATTGTAAATCACAAAATCTCGTAGTCGTTGTCCATTATTATTACAGGGTGTTTCGCCGTGTTTTCCAATGTGCCCTGTAACTTCATTATTACCAATTCTTGCATTGAAATCCCCTAATAAAAGTAACATGTCTGATTTATTAACTTTATTGATGATGATTTGTAATTGATTGTAAAACAACTTACTATTATCTTCATCTCCTTCCACAGGTGCATAGGTGCCTATTACTGTCATAAAACCTCTTCTAAATTTAATTCGAACTTCTATTAATCTTTCATTCCAAAATTTATAATAATCAATAGAGGAGCGTAGTGATTTATGAATCATTAAGATAATCCCAGCTCTTGCTCTTTCTTGTCTATTAACGCCACTGTATAATTGAATATAGTTATTTGTTTCTTTCGATCAGTTTTGTTTTCTTTTTGTTTCACTAATTGCTGCAATTTTGATACATTTTGTAAATAAATCCCAAGAAAAATATGAAAATGTCTGAAATAATTCAAATTACCCCCTTTACTCTATAAGAAAATGATTGCAACTTCCTTTAGTCATCATTCGAGTGATTCCCCTGAGCTTAATACTGTAAAAGTAAAAGAATCCTCCAATGTAAAAGTGACGTCGTGCTAGATTATGTAATGGGATACATACGTAGCGTGCATATTTTTTTACGGGTTAATAAGCACAAAAATATACGATAGTAAGAAGAAAACTTCACCACTGCAAACATGACAACGTGACAGAACCACAAGGTAACTGTTAATCTATCTTAATAAAGTGCTGTGGGTGGCTTAAAACAAAGATATGTATTATTTTCTACTTCCAACTTGATAATAAGATCTTCCAATACAAATTTGCATAATGCCAAGACAAGAACAGTATCGCATACCCGTTATGTTTGCCTGAATTATTCAACTTACTTTTGAGAGTACCCCCACAAACTGTTCACATAAAAGGCATAGAAGTAACTAAGTCTCTATTGTTAGTCTATTGAGACTGCTAGAGGACACAGGAAAGAAAATGGCTCTTAGGCATCTTCTCCTGTTTGCATTTGTGCTATTGTATACTTGTTCAGGTGAGTAGGTTCAAAGGAATCAAATATTCAGTTCTTCATTAACGTCGTAGGGTAAAGATTGGTAATATTGTGATACTAATAATATTATGATAGTTCTTTTTGAGAATTATTTTACAATTTTACTGAGCGAGAGGAAGATCGGTTTTTTGCGTCAACGTATTAAGGGGATGTTCGTGAGCAAGTTTCTGGACAAAACCGGTCCTTCTCTCGCTCAGTAAAA
This sequence comes from Periplaneta americana, assembly GCF_040183065.1. NCBI lineage: Eukaryota > Metazoa > Arthropoda > Insecta > Blattodea > Blattidae > Periplaneta > Periplaneta americana. The sequence continues at coordinate 185,435,245 of NC_091118.1, forward strand.
TTGTAAAAAAATTCTCAGAAAGTATTATTAGTATCACAATATTACCAACGTTTAGCCTACATAAATATATTATTTAAGGACGATTTAATTCCAGATGTTATTTAGATAATAAAATTATGATTAATATTAAAGGAGAAAAATTCGCTCCGGTGCCGGGGATCGAACCCGGGTTCTTGGTTCTGCGTACCAAGCGCTCTGACCACTGAGCTACGCCGAATTCAATCCACAGCACCGGATCGAATTCCTCTCCAATGTTTCCCTTTGTGGCCTGACTCCAAGTTACGCATATATGTTGACGTTTATGTCCGATGTCAATTCCCATTATACTAGGAGCGCACTCAGCTGAGTGACTTGTTTGGCCGGGATTCCGCAGTTATATGCACTGCTAGCTGTAAGAATATTATGGATTTATTAATTTGTCCTACAGAATAATATCTGTAATATTGACAATTAATATTAGAGGAGAAAAATTCGCTCCGGCGCGGGGGATCGAACCCGGTTCCTTGGTCCTACGTACCAAGCGCTCTGACCACTGAGCTACGCCGAATTAAATCCACAGCACCGGATCGAATTCCTCTCCTTCAATGTTTCCCTTTGTGGCCTGACTCCAAGTTAGGCATATATGTTGACACTTATGTCCAATGTCAACTGCCGTTATACTAGGGGCGCACTCAGCTGAGTGACTTGTTTGGCCGGGATTCCGCAGTTATATGCGCCCCTAGTATAATGGTAGTTGACATCGGACATAAATGTCAACATATATTATAGATTTATTAATTTGTCCTACAGAATAATATCTGTAATATTGACAATTAATATTTGTGAATTCGGCGTAGCTCAGTGGTCAGAGCGCTTGGTACGTCGAACCAAGAACCCGGGTTCGATCCCCGGCGCCGGAGCGAATTTCTCTCCTCTAATATTAATTGTCAATATTATAGATATTATTCTGTAGGACAAATTAATAAATCCATCAAATTATTATGGTCCAGGGATTAAGAAGAGCAATCGTTCTGATAAATAACGTTTCACTGTTTGTAAATATCTCTTTAGAAAACGCATTTTGAGATCAGAAATTTTAAGAAAATGTTTTGGAACATATCTCCAAAGTTTCGAAACAATTTACTAGTTCTTTCATCAGGAATAATTAATCTTATTAGTTCGTATGGTAAGTCGCCATAGACCTGACAAAAATACTACATTTATATTCTGCCGAACACAAGTGGGCAAAATGTGTGTTACAACACAAAACAAATTCTGTAGGCGTCGTTAAGTAAGGCTGCTCCCCGAGCGAGAAACAAGACCAACCGTAGACATCAGTGCTGTATTTCTTATATTGGGTTATTTTACGACGCTGTATCAACATCTAGGTTATTTAGCGTCTGAATGAAATGAAGGTGATAATGTCGGTGAAATGAGTCCGGGGTCCAGCACCGAAAGTTACCCAGCATTTGCTCGTATTGGGTTGAGGGAAACCAGGTAACTTGCCCCGACCGGGATTCGAACCCGGGCCACCTGGTTTCGCGGCCAGACGCGCTGACCGTTACTCCACAGATGTGGACTTGTATTTCTTGTTCTCCCCACCTTGTCATTTTGTTGTCCTGCAGGCTGCATCAATTGTTCCTTACATTTTGCCCGCCACTGACTAAAAATAAATAATCAATTTCATGAAGATTATATACCATCTCATGAGTTTTATGCGTTCCGCAAAATTTAGTTTTTTTTTTATAATGTTGTGAATTATATTACTGTCTATAGTTCATTTTCATGGTCTATCATTTAACATGGGGAGGGAATTTTCTCATGGATGTTCGTCCAGTGTATCGAGATGGATTTGGGAAGCTATGATACGTAGCAAAATCTGGTTACGAAAACCAGCTATAGGGTAAAGATTTCGAATATGAGATCCGTTTGAAAAAATGGTAAAAAAACCTAGAGTTTAAAAAAATAAAATTGTATTCATTTATTATTCAATGACTATTTTAGTAAAAAAAAAAATCATACTTTCATAACCGTAATGTTGAAACATTTTTTAAACTAGAGATTATAAAAATATTAGCAAATCTTGTGTTTTGAAAATTGGTTCATCATGAGACCCTTCAATTATTTGTTCAAACAATATTTTCTGTGCTCCAAACGATACATTATGACGCAAAAACACATACGTATTTTTTAAAATGCGTTAAAAAATTATACAATTAATGACAAAAAGAGATATGCACAGAAATTCAACAGTCTTACATTAATGCACATAATACAAATTTCAATTATAACACTATTCAAATCTGTTGTGTAAACGAACTAATTTGTATTAAAATGGGACCTTGTCTCATATTAGAATACAGCTAGTGTCTCGTATTACATTACAAAAAAGTTATCTTCAGCGCCCAATAAATTTAGTACCAACTATTATGTACTTTGTATATTCTAGTAGTCACAAGTATAATGTAAAAATGCTTTTTCTTTACCTTTATAACTCTATATCCAAATGAAAAGATCAAATCAGAAAACTATAATAATGCAAATTTAATTAAACTGCCACAAAACATGTCGTGTAAGTTGTGCGAGACTTCGGTTTCTTAAAATGGCAGCTGTTTCATGTTACAGTTCAATAGATTTCAACACCCGCTTAAAAAAAATATACAGGGGTCTCAAATTAGGAAAGGACCTCATATTGAAACGGCGGGGGGAAATCATCGTGCTAAACACACGATACTTGCTTTCTGATTGGACGAACGTTCACTTCTGTTGAGACATCTGGACGTGAGAACAGCAGCCGGCTGGTCGGCCTCAGCCCTTCATGGGCTATCGCGCCATGGATTTAATTTAATTTAATTTAATTTAATCATTCAAAATATGTACATCCTTTGACACAGAAATTAGTCGCTGTTCAGAGACTAAGTCCCACCTCGAATTAGCTCGGGAATCATAGTGTGCGATGTTTACACGCGTGCATTTTACATAGAGAGATTCGAAGCCCGGTTTTTGTAACGACAACCAGTGTTCAGTACTTCTTACTCATCTTGCAATATAATAAGTTCTAATATTATTTACTATAACTGAATAAATAAATAAATAAATAAATAAATAAATAAATAAATAAATAAATAAATCTATATTAATAATAAATCTGTAGCCAAAATTTTTCTGGTAATTTTCGATTTTCCAAAAATAATTGGTGTTAACATGTATAATTAACCATCCTGAAACCGAAAATCGCTTTTTTGAAATTTTTGTTTGTAATGTCTGTCTGTCTGGATGTTTGTTACCTTTTCACGCGATAATGGCTGAACCGATTTATATGAACATTTGAATATAAATTAAGTTCGTTGTAACTTAGATTTTAGGCTATATGGCATTCAAAATACTACATTTAAAAGGGGGGTTATAAGGGGGCCTCAATTAAATAAATCGAAATATCTCGCTTATTATTGATTTTTGTGAAAAATGTTACATAACAAAAGTTTCTTTAAGAAAATTTCCGATAAGTTTTATTCTGTACAAAATTTTGATAGGACTGATATTTAATGAGATAAATGAGTTTTAAAATTACAATAAAAACGCCATCTAAGGCGCTGTACTGAAATAAAAACAAATGACTTCGTCTATAAGGGGCCTTGGACAACAACAATCGAAAGCTATTAAACATAGCCTAAGAGAATGTTTCTGTGTTTGTACGAAGTAATATCGGAAGCTGCTTAATTGTTTAATTATTATTTGACCATTGGAAAGTGTAGCTTCTCTAGATGGACATAATTCTACAATGTTATTACAGTAACTTCTGAAACATATAGCAAGTAATATAAAGTATACAAATTAAAACTAAATGATATGCCAATCTTCCTTAAACTATGGTTGCATGTAATAACAATTAAGAAACATGTTAAAGGAATTGTCATTGCACCAAATGAGTGCTCTCTGGACCAAAATGACCGCATTTTAATTATTTAAATACAATTTAAATTAAGTAACATATTAAACGATTTATCCTCCTATCAACACGAATGTTCCCTGGATCAAACGTCCTATTTTAATTATGTAATTACTTTATATTTATTTCTAACGGGTGCAGCGGAGCGCACGGGAACGGCTAGTAGATAAATAAATAAATAAACAAATAAATAAACAAATAAACTGCTTTCAAAATTGGTGTAGATCTTAATACTTTTTAGTGTTTTATAATACGGTTATAACAAGTTTTACAATATCTAAAAAGTCACATTCGAAACCAAACTATGTACCAATAAATATTAGGCACATGCAATCAAATTTTGAAACCCAATCAGATTGAAACCAGAGCAAGTCTTGAAGTATACAACACCTGAGTAGTTCTAACTTTAGTCTATGGTAGCGAAATTTCGATACTCCGAAAAGAAGATTAAATGAAGGGTTTTTTGAAAAAAAAAAACAACCGTAGTCCAAAAACATAAATTTTCAGGAAAAACAAAAAAAGACACTTCAAATATGAAACTCATCATGCCATTTCTTAAGGTATTGTAGAAACTTAGAAAAACTGAAGTACATTTATAATTTAAATTGCCTCATATAAATACATGTGTAAATGTAGGTAACTGTGGAGAATAGAATAGAATGTTTTATTTTCGCTGGCAGAGTTACGGTCATAAGTCCTTCTATTCCACTCAATCAAACTTAATCAATACAATAGCGACATAGGCCTACATTTTAAATTATGAATATTTAAAATACACTAAAGATTCTCCAGCAACATTCTTCAATAAATTTTAACAACTAGTATACATGTTTATTTAATTTGAAATAAAGCCTATACGAAAAAACAGTAACTTAATTTATGAGCTACTGTAATTCAATTCAATCTATACGCAATATGTAAAGAATTATAATTAATTTGAGATAGCTATAGTGGTTTTATGAACAAATACTCTGTTGTAGCTGAAGTGTGCCTCTCCTTCAAGATTATTTTTCTTTATTATATACTGTTTCTTCTACTGCCGTTGCCTACGTTTCTTCTATGTGGTTACTTCTGCACCTAAAGCTGACTCCATAACTAATACAACAGTTCGCGTGCAAATTATTTTTCTCAGAGTTGGTTTTTTGCCGCGTACGTAAGAAGCACTAGGCTACTACCAGTCTACTACAGTTCAAAATTATATGGATAAATGTTTGAAGATGATATGAATTGGATATTTGTAAATGCTACCATCGTCCTGGCTGGACATTAACTGTTTTCACAAAAGAAGTCTTTGGACTATGGTTGTTTTAAGAAAACCATTGAAAATTTCCACCCCTATAACATAATTATACGTATGGTGTTTTTTACAATAATCAATAATGTTTTTTTTTTTTTGGAAAGAATCAGACATTTACAAGCAAAACTTGTTACAATATATACTAAGAACGAATGCCGGAAAAAAATCTCTCTACAAATTTTGAATTACAGATCCGGAGGAAAGAGGACACTATGAAGACCTTTAAAACGTATTAAGTAACGATTTCTTTCATTTGTGTGCCGATACGGACCACCTGGTCGCAAACGTTCTGATGGGGGCAGATAAAGTTAAATTTTTTTCTTCCACCATGTTAATAATGTCAAAAGAAGTGCTTATACAAATTTTGGCCACTCGACCGCAATTACGAGGCCGTCCAGAAAGTGATTTTCCCTGGGGCTGTTTATAGAAAAAAAGCACAATTGATTAGAAATATTTATTGAAACAGATACAGCAATTGTTGCGCTATTTGTCAACATATCCCCCACTGAAATTGAGATATTTGTCATACCATGGGATCAATTTTTGTGTCGTAGAAGTCAACCGCCTCAGATCGCAACCAGCGTTTGACTGCGTCTGCACCTCTCTCTGTCGATCCAATGATATGGGAAATGCCTCAGTTCCGATGGAAAATATGTTGAAAAATAGCTCAACAATTGCTGTGTCCGTTCCAATAAATTTGTCCAATGAAATTGTGTTTTTTTTTCTGTTAGCGGCTCCTGGCGAACTTATTTTTTTACGGCTCTCGTAATTGCGGTCGAGTGGCCAAAATTTGTATAAGTACTTCTTTTGACATTATTAACATGGCGGAAGAAAAAAATTTAAGTTTTTTATCTGCCCCCATCAGAACGTTTGCTTGTATGATCTTGAATAATCACGATGATGATGATGATGATGACGATGATGATTACATGTAAATTCCTTTCTTGTCAACTAGTCAGCAATAGAGTAAAATCAGCCATCTGAAGAGATTGTAAATCTAGCTGCCTCTGTGAATATTCATCTAGACCTACGTATGACAAAGTTTATAACTGCAGAATGACCCATAATTTTATTACCTATCTCTTCCCTATCTAAAATCTTACACTGAAGTCGTAACGAAAGGCTAAAAGTAATTCTATTGATTATTAATTTTTCCGAGGAAATAATTTCTCCTTCCATACAAAATGTACAGTTCTTCTTCATGGACTATTTGAATCTTCATTGTATAGGGTAAATTAGGGTCTGTTGGACAGTCGGGCATGTTGGACACTTTGTACTTTAACGTGTTACCTCGCCACTTGTTGGCACAACTTTCTGCTGGAAGTCAATGACGGAAGTAGCCACGAGTGGGGCTACTTTCGTCATTGACTTCTAGCAGAATGTGGTGCCCACAAGTGGCGAGGTAACACGTTAAAGTACAAAGTGTCCAACATGCCCGACTGTCCAACAGACCCTAATTGCTTTTGTTTGTGTACCACTTCTAGAAATTTCTGAGAAATCTCTTTTTCGGCGAAGCACCTCTCGTCACCGGTCTGTAAATAAACAACCCGTCTCGTCCCCGGCTGAAATATGTTTCGTTAATCCAGGAACCCGTCTCGTCCCCGGCTTAAATATATTTCCAATTCTCGTGCATCGACTACTCGTATACACGACTGAGTGAAATGTTCACGGTGTAAACCAATTCGCATGTACCGACTATTGGCCACACTGCGAAAGATGGCGATGTGTGGGTGTTAGTGTTACAGGAAATACAGAAACACAGAATTGCCATATCAGTACCTACTCAACACAACATGTCGCAAATGAGTGAAATCTTGAGTCAGCGGAATAAAGAGTATTTGACGAACAATTGTTTCCGTTTTCTTTATTCCCACCGACAATATGGGCTGATTTTTCTGCACTGACCAAAACTACATACTTGTGAACCCTTTCACTCACACCTTGCCAATGCTTTCTACTTTCCATGCCCTTCTACAGACACTTTTATAAAAACTCTACTTGACTTTCAATCAGATACCCATGTTAAGTGTAAAAGCATAAATTATCCTTTTAAACATTCTCTTCATATCCGCAAAAAGTTGGATTTATCAGAAAAGTACATGGTCAAGTATGACGGATACTCACGCCTGTAATTTGTAAGGATAATGTCACACAGTTACAGTTAAAATGAGACCTTGTTTACTTTTAAGTATGTGACTTATTTATTTTTAAGTAATTTCATTATTTGATGGCATTTTTTATAAAACTGACACCATTTTACTCATGAAAGACAAACTTTTTAACCACACCAACCTGCAAAATGTTTGCGCAGTCCCAAGTCTGCACAAAGTGGAAGGAAATATTTTGTCTTTACCTGGTTTCACCTCTTCTTACACGGGCAGAGCATAGTTGCGCCCCACGGTCAGATAAAATGCAGCAGATAAAAAAAGGGTCCCTGTTTTGTGGGCACAGTTGCGCCCCGTTCCCATCAGGTAGAGAAAAGTGGATGGCATAGTTGCGCCCCGATGAAATAGGTAGAGAAAAAGACACTACGGAAACTCGAGCCTCGTAATCAACCAACCTTATTGATTTCTTATGCGATTTAATATTCATTATCGATACCGTTAAAATGAACTCCATGAAGTTGGCAGTATTTTATTAACTGTTTTTCTACTGTTTATGCAGTGATTATCGGTAGCCTACCGTTAAAATGAACACCATGAAGTTGGCAGTATTTTATTAACTGTTTTTCTACTGTTTATGCAGTGATTATCGGTAGCCTACCGTTAAAATGAACACCATGAAGTTGGCAGTATTTTATTAACTGTTTTTCTACTGTTTATGCAGTGATTATCGGTAGCCTACCGTTAAAATGAACACCATGAAGTTGGCAGTATTTTATTAACTGTTTTTCTACTGTTTATGCAGTGATTATCGATAGCCTACCGTTAAAATGAACACCATGAAGTTGGCAGTACTTTATTAACTGTTTTTCTACTGTTTATGCAGTGATTATCAATAGCCTACCGTTAAATGAACACCATGAAGTTGGCAGTACTTTATTAACTGTTTTTCTACTATTTATGCAGTGATTATCAATAGCCTACCGTTAAAATGAACACCATGAAGTTGGAGGTACTTTATTAACAGACATATTCAAATGAGTGAGCAGTTGGAATATGGGGCTTAGCAGTCTTTGACATTTTATTAATGATTTTCACACCGTCTGCGGCGTATAGTGAGGTTAATTTAAAATGAATGTTAAGTTTAGTGAAAAGGGTGAAGAGTTAATAATAATTCACAATGGTTCTAAGTTTCAATTTTCGAAATCCTGTACCGTAGGGTTAAGATATCAATGTACAAACAAAAAATGCAGTTCATTTATTGTGTGTGATCGATAAAAAAGTGTTATTTTAAATAGTAAAATTGATCATATGCTAGGCCTACCTGATTTCAATGCAGCTATCACTGTAATATTTGTAAGTAATTTGTTTATATTATGACAATCACTTTCGTGTGTACTATGCCCATCGAGGCGAAACTATGCCATGTCCCTTCTGCTACCTGATTTCTTCGGGGCGCAACTATGCCATGTCCCTTCTACTACCTGATTTCTTCGGGGCGCAATTATGCCATGCCTAGGCCTCCCAATTGACCGCGGGGCGCAACTATGCCATACCGTCTTACACACCCAATACGAGTTGGGCTATAGGATTAACGCGCCGAAAATTAGGTCGGGACGAGTTGGACTACTGCATTAACGCACCGAAAATTACGTCGGGACGAGTCGGTCAATTCTGGGGCGAGACGGGCTATGCCCTGTTTTTTTCCTCGCCTCCTAAATCCGGGCAGTGAAAATAGAGTTTTTTTTTTTTTTACTTTTGTAGAACTTAGTAATTACTGAAGGTGTGAAGGTATAAACACTATAGCCTATCAGTAGCGTAGGTGTTCTTATTATTCTGAAACATACATACGAAAATAAGTAGATAAGTGTATGTGACCTAGCTTGAATTATCACGTATGTAAATTAAATAGTCTAACCGTTATCGGTGCGCTTAAATAATAGGCTACATTTATTTATATTTGAATTAATACACTTTCTTTGAAAATGTAAATCACCCAAGTCCAAAGGAGAAAAATAACAAAAACTAACACGTAGGTCTACTATTATATTAGATAAACTAGCCGTACTCGTGCGCTCCGCTGCACCTGTTAGAAATAAATATAAAGTAATTACATAATTAAAATAGGACGTTTGATCCAGGGAACAACTTTTACAACAGCGCAAGATAATCTGCTTCGCTCATTACCCAATTTTTTTTGCATTGCATTTATTGCATATATATTTTATGTATTTTAACACGATTCAATTGAGCATAGTTAAAATATGAATTATAAAATAATGGATTGCCAAGCTAGCGTACTATTACTGCACAATAAATCAATACACTCTCGTTGTTCGTTAATTCTCTGAGATTAAAATGAGTGTACATAAATATTATTTTAATCAAATTTTCTGTGCATAAGAAGCTATTTTAATCTTACCTGTCCTCGATTTACTCAGACGTTACTGTAATAACATTATAACATTATGTCCATCTAGAGAAACTACACTTTCGAATGGTGAAATAATAATTAATTATGCAAATCGGTTAATTTAGCTTCTGATATTACTTCATACAAACACAGAAACATTCTCTGTAGGCTATGTTTAATAGCTTTCGATTGTTGATGTCCAAGGCCTCTTATAGACGAAGTCATTTGTTCTTAATTCATTGCACCGTCTTAGATGGCGTTATTTTAATTTTTAAAACTCATTTATCTCATTAAATATCAGTCCTATCAAAATTTTGTAAAGAATAAAACTTATCGGAAATCATTTTTAAAGAAACTTTTGTCATGTAACATTTTTCGCAAAAATCAATAATAAGCGAGATATTTCGATTTATTTAATTCAGGCACCCTTATAACCCCTCTTTTAAATAAAGTATTTTGAATGCCATATAGCCTAAAATCTAAGTTACAACGAATTTAATTTATATTCAAATTTTCATATAAATCGGTTCAGCCATTATCGCGTGAAAAGGTGACAAATATCCAGACAGACAGACAAAAATTTCAAAAAAGCGATTTTCGGTTTCAGGATGGTTAATTATACATGTTAACACCAATTATTTTTGGAAAATCGAAAATTACCAGAAAAATTTCGGCTACAGATTTATTATTAGTATAGATTAGGGCTTACTCCGTGGTTAAATATAATAAGGCGAATAATAACAGTTATGCCAGTTGGGGAAAATTCTTCAAAAGTATGGTAGATTTGGAGTAACTTCGGCATTTTTGGAGACTATCACACTTTTACTACGTCATACTACCTTTGACCAATAAAACGGTACGAAAGGACGTATTTCAACCAATCATGGCTGCTTATCGCACAATTTTATCGCGTTCCTAGCATTTGTTTAATTTTATCGCGTCCTTAGCATTTGTTTAATTTTTATCGCGTCCCTAGCATTTCTTTAATTTTATCGCGTCCCTAGCATTTCTTTAATTTTATCGCGTCCCTAACATTTGTTTAATTTTATCGCGTCCCTAGCATTTGTTTAATTTTATCGCGTCCCTAGCATTTGTTTAATTTTATCGCGTTCCTAGCATTTGTTTAATTTTATCGCGTCCCTAGCATTTGTTTAATTTTATCGCGTCCCTAGCATTTGTTTCTTTGTTTGCCAACATTTCAAACTGTGCTGGTCTGGACGTAAAAAAAAAAAAAAAAAAACAGAAAATTACAAACCACTCTAGTCGATGCACAGCAGTTTCAAATATGACTCGTATTGGCATTCAAGAACAAGAATTAATAAAGATCACTGGTCATACCTATGCATCTTCCCTGAAATCCTATTTACAAATAAATGAAGAGCACCATTCGTAAATCCTGAATAAGTTGAGGAATACACCATGTAGGCCTACATCAACGAGCTCCACTTCTTTTACGCACACGTCCAATATAACATCAACTGAACCACCAACCACTAAAACATTCAAACTTGAAAATTGTACATTCAATGATTATTCCTTTTAAAATTAATGTTCATTTTTTATGTCATCCTCGTTAATTAAAACTTTTCTAACACTCGTATATATTATTTAGGTTATGTTATAGCTTCTGCTATATGATATTATGGATAGTCACGTATCGGAGATTAATATTAAGATTTATTGAAAATCATCTGTCAAGTGACGTTGATTACTGGGATCCGGATAATTGAAGTGGAATGCAACTGTTTTAATAAAAATGAAACTGAATCAACAAAGCCTTCTTGACCAGTAACACTGCCATCGTGATCTAGATCGAGAAGGCATTGCTAGTAATCGTCTACAGAGTTCAATGAAGATTCCATAGTTGGCACAACTGATAGCAAGATAATAGCTAATCATAACACACTACTGCCATCTAGCATGCATCTAGCGTAATATTTGTAATGCTGAGATGGTACAATAATACATTTGAAGACAGTTGTATTTTCGTAAGTCAATTAATATTTTATGCTCGACCATGCCGAAATGTAGTAATTATACACCTGGTAGCAGTCCTTTAATGCATGTCATTAAAGTACACCTACTCATTAAAGTACAGGTGTTCAGCCAATGACAAGTCAGCTTTGTACCGTTATAAAACCTCAGCCAATGACAAGTCAGCTTTGTACAGTTATAAAACCGCAAGTATCGATTATTCTCGGATATGCAATCGAAAGAGAATTAGCGAAAAGTCACGGAGGCTGGAAATCCAATACTGTCGCAGAAGGTTATGTTCTGTTATTATAATAATTAGCGTTAATTGTAAATAATATTCAAATAAATTCAATTTGTCATCTCGTTTTTCAATGTCTAATTTAATTTCAATGTTATATCGAAGTTAATATTTAGTTTACTCTGTAGGTTCTTATAGGCTATCAAGGTCAATGTGGACATCTGTTCCTCGGAAAAAATCAATACTTTCGCGTCTGCGCACATCTCACAATTTACGAGGTATTGCTCAAGGTCAGTTAGATACAAATAAAATGAATAATTTCAAGTTAGAAATATGGTCGAGCATAAAAAGTCGTATGAAACTCGCCTATAATGGTAATTAAGAAGCTCGTATGAAAATTATGAAACTCGCTTGCGCTCGTTTCATAAACATCCATACTCGCTTCTTAATTGCTATCATTATAGGCTCGTTGCATAATATAATATTATTGTAGTGGAGTACTCCGTTACTTTTAATCTTTATATACTTCTTTCTAATCGTGTAATAGTCAATTAAATCCCACTCGAGTTTTGATTTTCTCTAGATAAATCAAAACCTCTAGTGAGATTACTGTTGACCATTTCGTTTATATGAACGTCATTCCATTTTCGACCAATGAAGTGTAATGAAATTTTGAATTCCAACCAATCACAGTCAGACTTTGCGATAATTTCTGCAGCTAAATTTATCGCTATCAATTTATCGCATGGTCGTTCTTTTGTTTAGTCGTTGTCGCCAACTGTTTCCCCGTAAATTGATGATCATGAATACATTGAGATGCAACTACACGGTTAAACTTTTCTTTCTACTTTAAAGCAATGAATGCAAGATTGATATTTAATATTAATTAATATATTTACGCAGTGAAGACCACGTTCAAAACGGCGCACCATGTAGACACAAAATATTTATACATCTTAATTGAACGTACCTTTTAAACTTGATTATATTCTTCCCAGATTGTACGCATACGCGATTGGAATACTGAACTGTGTAGATGCAGCTTTAGTTCCGTTACACACTACAGCGAGAATGCGTTTGTCTAGCTATAAAAAATGCTTTCGTGTAGCACTCATTGTAAGTAACGGTCGAAACAAGGCACAGCTGACATTGGTCCTGTTTCCACAGGTAGGCCTAACGTAACCTATAAAATTGTAGCCTATAACATTTGTATTGAAATTAAACAATTAATAGACGTTCAAATTTATGTAACATCATCGCATATCAAACTCAAAGACCTTGCATAGCAATAATGTCTTTGATCAAACTGCCTTTCGTATGGCGTAATAAAATTCGTGTTTTAATTAGGCCTATCTATACAGAGATGGCTTCACTGTGTAGCAACATGTCTCACTGTGAATACATAAGCATTGGTATATAGCTGTCCCCACTGTTACTGTTAAATTAAATTATGATTTCAGCAGATAATGAAAATGTATTTGTTATAATAGGCCTAATAAGAGAAATGTGCAGTACATGTAATTAACAATGTTAAACCTGTATTTCGCTTTTCGCAATTGGCATTACTGAATAATAACATCGAATTTCTTTATTGCAATAATCGATATTCATCTACGAGTATTTCAACTTCACAATGACTGAATAGGTCACGTATTCGTTAATATACAATTATTAACATTTTGTGATCGAATTTTAGGGATATATTATTTAAATTTTTATTTTATTCACGAAATAGTCCTAATAAATGTCACTCGAGGTCTGAGATTTCCCAGATAAATCCACTCGCTTCGCTCGTGGATTTATCGGTAGATCTCAGACCTCTCGTGATATTACTACAGATAATTTCATATTTTCACCTATAACCATGTCACAACGAAACAAGTTTGCCTACAGGCTTGAAGCTAGCACAGATTTTTCACCAGTCCTGGGACTCCTCGCAGAATTTCTAGATAAGGCAATATTCTCCTTTTCAAATTCCCTCTCTCGCCGGTGTTACTGTCAAAATATAATAGAATGGAATAAGTAGATACAATTTACAATCACGATTTTGAATTTATTTCCTTCACAGGTCCGGGCTATCTTGCGCCGCTTGGAGCAGAGCGGGAGGACGAGGTAAGTTCTGTTTACTAATAAATTGGAACATCTCCATTGAAAAGCTTTAAAATATAAAGTGAGATTCAGTAATGTCTTTTAGATAGAAATGGGCCAGGATGCTACGGTAGGCCTATTTAAACCTTTGGAACAGATGCATTATAGGACCCACCCTAAATATAAAAACATGTTAAGCCACAAAAAAAAAAAAGGTCAACGGAAGTTGCGTTCTATCAATTAAATGATCGATTTATATTGTTTTCATTATGTTGCTAACCAATCAATATTGTTGTAAGTTAGTTTGATCATAATCATGGCGGCAATATCGAATGCTATAGTTACCGGTAAATAAAAAAAAGAAGTGGATCAAATTCTCCCTCTTGATTTAAAATGTAGGCCTCGAAATGGAAATCATGCAATTATAAATAAGTTGTAAACTTTTGAGTTGCTTGTTCCATGAATAAAGACATGTAGGCTATGTTTATGGTTTTTTATGAGAATGTGGTTTACTTAGAAGTGAAATGTTTTGCGAAACATGCAATCCTGGGATGAGACTGAAGAAATTTAAAAGTAAACGAGATGAACTCCTGTGGAGATGTCATTGGAAATTACCTACAAGGTATTGAATGATAGACACAGGAACGCCGTATCATAGCACTTTGTGAAATCACTCGGATAACGGAGAAGATGAAACGGAACATCTCCAGTGAAGTCCATGGTAAAATGCTAATTTTACACCAATTTTGTTTTTAATTCTTTGGTTCAGGAAAAATACTAGTAAAAATGTGTTTTTGTAAAAGACTAGTATTTTCCCTGGACCAAAAATGCAGTATAAATGACTAGAATTAATATTTTATAATATATTATAAAGATGACTAATATGAACTTAATTTTATTGTTATATTAATATCAATGTTGTATTGTTTGAAAGTTTAATGTTACTGTGTTTAAAGTTTAGTTTTGGTTTGTTTCTTTAACTTTATTTTGAATAAAATTTAATATATTGTATAACAAAGGTGACTAATATGAGCTTAATATAATTATTGTTGGTTTTATTAAATTATACATGTTTATAGTACTATGTATTTAATATTGTTAAGATGGCATACTTGATATAATAATCGAAAATATACAATATATAATCGATACTATGGAATACTCGGGGTGGGTCCTATAATGCATCTGTTTCAAACCTTTTTGTAATTCACACCGATACCCTCAAGCACCTACTTACCCGAGTTAAGGCTGGTTCACAATAAACCGGGAAGGGAAACGACAACGAGAACGAGAACGGAAATAATGTTAAAATAAATGTATTTAAATGTGAGCATTCACAATAGTTAATTGTGAATGCTCATATATAAATACATTTATTTTAACAATATTTCCGTTCTCATTCTCGTTTCCGTTCCCGGTTTATTGTGAACCAGCCTTTACAACACATACAACAAAGAACAAAGTGACCAACATGTGACAAGAGATACCTTTACACCTGAGAGTGTTTACTATGTCGAGTCCAGACGGGCTTATCAACAAAACTGCAATTTTACAGTACAGCCACAAAAAGATGGAATGGTTTTTCCTTTTATTGTTTTCACAACAAGGTAGGCTATTTTGATTCTTTCTCATGTCCATTGTAATTCTCAAATGATTGTTTTCGAACATAAAAGATTTCCATTACAAATATCGCAAAATTTGTTGTTACGTCCTTATGATTATGATGGAAGTAGAAAGTGGAATGTGAAGAATCGATTTAGTGTTGCGTTATCTACACCAAAACCCAGTTGATTTAGCAATTTTTTCATTACACCTAGCAGGTGTACCCTCAATTCTAGGAGCTGTTAATTTCATTTCTACAACAATTAATATAAAACCAATTAATATAAAACCGGAACGATTCCCCTATTCGTGTGGTCATGGTATATCTAATATGCCTTTATTTTTGGGTTACAAATCATACAAGGTGTTTGACTCTGGTTGGAGAGAATACTTTGGTGGTCAGGGTATATATTTATTGTTTGTATATATGGGTAAAATTAATCAGTGGTGACTGGATACTCTTTTACTAGCCGAGTCCAGCATCAAGTCAAATTCCGGATCTAGTAATTCAAACTTCAGCTCTGAGGGTGCTATTCATAGACATTTCGCAGCACGCGCTACGAGCGTACTAAGCTAGCCCCGGCTATCCACGGGTTACTAGTACAGAATTCAAATCATATCCTATCGCTAACACTGGTTTATGAATACGAAAAACGCTGATAATCCACCGAAAGCCCGCGCTAAAAATGTCTATGAATACTGAAGTCCTATATCAAATATATCTGCATGGAAATATCATATGTACTTCGGTACATTAAAATAATATATATGATATGCGTAAATCACTTCGTGATTTAAGACGGCGCTTATTCTGTCGGATCCCGGCCAACTAGTCACTCATAACAAGTGCACCTCAGCACATGTGTGGACTTCAATCCTACGTTCATAGACATCTATGACGTAGTGCAGAGGGCGGCCACTAGAGGGAATCCAAGAGTTGGAACTTAAACCGACACGATTCTGTCCGACACCAAGATGGGTATCCGGTGTGGCTTAGTGGATAAAGCATCAGCACGTAGAGCTGAAAACCTGGGTTCAAATCCTGGCGCCGGAGAGAATTTTTCTCCGTTCTATTACTCTTTCATCGCTTATTATTAGCTCATTTAATATACAATATTTGATATAAAATTATTAAATTTACGGTTATGAACGATGAGAACCGGTTGTTAAAAAATTAGAACGCCACCACTGCATAAATCTTCATATTTGCGTTTTTCTTCGGTGGTGATTGCCTCTCCACTCTTACAGTCTTCCTGTTTTCTAAGGCTTTACTAAGCTGATTCCTGGATGAAATCCGCGTCGCTTTGCATTCAGGACCCTGGAAATAATTAAATATATAATCGGAATTTTTTTCTTTTAGTTTTCGTTGAGAGTTACTGAGATACTGTAATATATAAATTAATATCAAATTTTAAGCCACAGGCGTAGCTCAGTCAGCTAGGGCGCTTGTCTGCCGATCGGGAGTTGCGCTCAGGTGGGATTCAATTCCCGTTTGGGCTGGTTATCTGGTTGGGTTTATTTCCGAAGTTTTTCCCAACCGTAAGGCAAATGTCAGGCAATCTATGGTGAATCCTCGGTCTCATCTCGCCAAATATCATCTCGTTATCACCAACCCTATCGACGCTAAATAACCTTGTAATTAATATAGCATCATTAAATAACCAAGTAGAGAATATCAAATGTCAAACTTTTCCCTCCAAATAATACGTGTCATGACACATAAAGTAGTATGTGTGACTCATTGGAATATGCAGGTGCGCTGTTGTCTCTAGTAGAACAAACCGTCCAGTACAGGTTCCGTCACGCATACCTAGTCGTACGCATACGACTATTTTGACTAATTGTACGACCGAACTCTACTGTTCTCCAACCAGGAGATAAACCGTGAAAGGAATGTGCTTACTATTGCGTCATCTATTGGAGCGAAGTAGATAGATAATTTTAGAGTTATAACGTCAGTTTAAAAATCATGCGCTCTCCTCCATATGTTATTTCCTGTATGGAGGGATTAAAAGACCAAGAGGTTAACAGTGATCTAATTTTGTAACTAGGGTAGTATAAAAATGTGTTATGGTTTGTGCTTTGAGAGATAGCCAATAGAAATATGAGTACCCACGTGTGTGACCTTATGACATCTTATGACATCAACATTCATTCACAGCATCACCCCGCTTCCCTTCATTCCCTGGAGACTTTCTCGTGGTTGGGGTACGGTATGTCGTACGCTATTTTGTACGACTATTTTAATGAAGGAACAAAATTATTTTGGAACTTCTATACGTAAAATAAAATTAAAGGTTAATTCGTCTCTTTTCAGACAAGTTTCCTTCATTCAATATGTCGTTGAAAAAAAACATGCTTTAAGGGTATGAAAGATGTTTTTAAAATCGATATGGTGGCTACGCTAGCCATGCAAGTCATTATTGGTCATCTTCAGCTCTAGGTTTCATTGCACAGCGCGGTTATGTCAAAGCAATACGAGTTCAGAGATCTGCTATCTTCCTTATACAGGGACATTATTTTATTTTTACTTCAATTTTTATTGTACCTGAGTTTTTGAATGTACTTCACTCCCACCCCTTCCACTAGTAAACTCCAACACAACCAAGGCCGCGTACATGCAGTCAAGGAGTACTGAGTATAGTACGTTCCAGAAATATGTTCGCGTTTTCTAGTGACGAAACAGCTTTCAATATTGAATCATATTTTCGCACAGGTGCTGTCGTCCGTTTGCCTACGTCGCATCCCGATTTTCCCCACCTGCTTCTGCTCACGCCGCTGAAAAGGCTAGTGGCTGGGCTGTCTTAGTCTTTTCTGAAAACATTAATTTCTGTTAGGAATTGGACGTCTACGTAATATTATGCAACTGTTTAAAATAACTTAAATAAAAGGGCCTCGTTAAATAATTAACTGTCACGTGATTTCCCACCTTTCTACGATCCTCCGACATAACTACTTGGACGGGCAGTAGATAGCATGTCTGAGTAATTTTATTTCTTCGGATCGGACAGAAATGAAGATTGAATTTACAGTACGTAAGGTACGTTTTTACAGAGTAGGTACAGAATTATTTCAACATGAGTTATTAGTACGAAGGACGAAACTGGTAATTGGAATTAGGTACAATAGTCTATAGTGCGATAATATGCACAAAAGGACTGAACCCTGTATCGAAATGAACGGTAACCATTTTCAAAAATGTGTTTAAATATCCATATTATGATTATTTTACAATTTAACTTCATTCTCTATATTGTACGCTAATGTGCTGTAGACAGTATAATATACACTGCAGAATGAATACGTTCGCATGGATAACTCAGTTCGTGAGTAAAAACACTTATTGTTAATACTGCACTGTATTTTGATTACACAAAAACTTAATGAAAATTATCAAACTCGAGATTGCGATATTTCCTAGTTTACGTAAATGGATTAACTACTTTTCTTCCCTCCTATACCTAGTAAAGTGATTTGTTTTTATTTTACGCAGTATCATCGAACTCCAGTCGTGGGAAGGGGTAGCAAAAGGTATAGCCAGGTTAATATTAAAAATGTTAGTAAAAATAAAATGATGTCCCTGTATATTCGGCAATGGAAGTCTTTTATCAATGAAACAGTACCGCAGTAGGATTAAGAAGTCTAAACGCGTTGTCGGATTTGAGTGGACTGCAGGTGTATTAATTTGATGCAATTATCAGCTGAGCATTGATTAATTCTTCTTCTTAATTCAGCGGTTGCTTCTAATTCCTGTCCACCATAAGGATCTATCATTCGACTGTCCATCTTCTAAGTCGAATTTAGTCATAACTTTTTTCACACTACCACACCAACTTAAACGAGTCCTTCCTCTTTTCCTTCTTCCTGTGGGGGACCAATGAATTATCCGTCTGGGCCACCTATTCTCCTCCATTTTTGTACATGTCCGTACCACTGCAGTATCCGTTCCTCAACCCTGTTTACTACAGTTTCTTCTGCTTCCATCTCTGCTCTAATAAAATCATTTCTTACATGCTGCAACCGAGACACACTCATACTTCGACGTAACCCATCCTTCTCAGTGCTCTCCAACTTTTTATTCCATCTATCATTCAAAGTCCAACACTCCGACCCATACAAAAGGACACTCTCTACCATTGTTTTAATATATGTTTTTCTAGTTGCTTTTGTCATTTCTCTGTTCCAAAGGATAGCATTCAAGGATCTAGTTATTTTTCTCGCTTGGCTGATTCTATTATCTATGTCCTTTTCACAAGTACCAGAACTATCTATAATTGATCCTAAATATTTAAACTGGCTGACATTCTTAATTATTACACCATTTACAACCAAGTCCTCTCCCTTCCCTCCAACAACCATATATTCTGTCTTCATAAAATTTACTTTCAATCCGTGTAGACTATAGTCACTTACAAGCTTGCGGAACATATACTCAGTATCTCCCTGATCTTGTCCTACTATTACCTGGTCGTCTGCGAATAGCAAGATATGAAACATATGATCATTAATATTTATGCCCATACCTCTGCATGAGTCATTCCATTTTTTCAAGGCATTTTAAATAAATAATACAATATAATATTGTGTTGTTTATTAAGTCATATGACAAATCAAATTTACAAAAACTAATGACACTTATTCATATATGTAGTCATTATGTTCTATACAATGAAAATTACGAACGTTTTCGTCCTTCGGGCATCATCAGGCTCTTTGTATAATATCTCATATGTAGTCTCTGTAGTAAAATACAATGATACAATTAAGTTGAGTATGCTAGTATTTTGTTTATGAGAATATTAGTTTGTATTATTTTTTAGTAGCGATATTAATTCTATACTTTTTTATTTTAAGCTTTCTCTTATTTCTTTTATATTTATTTGGATTTGTTTAGTTTTACTTTGCAAACGTAAGAGAAAAAAATAAAGTTGTTGCTACTCAAATTTTTATTTACAGAACGCAAACAAACATTTTATTTTTATTCAAAAACTATTTCCTTTTTTTTAATGCGAACATAACTTTGTTAAGTATATTCTAAAGAACATTCAGTAAAAATTTCAGCGTCCTAGCATAAAATGTGTGGATTTCTTAGAAACATGAATGCAGAGAAATGGGCAAAAAAGTACGGGGATATGTGTTTTAAAATTTGTATGCATTTTAAACTTAATGACCGCTGTTTTTTTAAGATGATGTAATTAAGAACACAACCGCCGTAGGGTTCTAAAATTTCGTCACAGTGTAAAGTAGGCATCATAGCTTCATTTTCTATATAAAAAAACTAAAAATCTTATATTTTACCAAATATTATCAATTTTTCACCCGTCCCCTTCCTAGTGGTTATGAAGTTTAGGAGACAAAAAACGAAAAGGAAACTTCAAATCCTGGCCCTTCGTTTCAGAAGACAGCCACAAAGAAACAGGACCTTGTTTGGAAAAGATGCGAAATTGCTGACACAGACTGTGAAGATGGTGAAAAAATTACACAATTTCTGGGTTCAGTAGTTATGACGGGGGCATCTTAATAAATAAGGATTTAAATCAGTTAACAGCAGATGCGACAGACAGATGTAGGAATTACCACGGTAAAACAAATCATCCATCAAGCTCGACAACTATCAGACTCGCACTAAACAACACAAGAATCGAGTCGACTACTTTAGTCGTGAACTATTGCTCAGAGACCGCCTCATTGTCCAAGGATTACCATTCTTTGTAACACATGTTACGCGTGAATTAATTAATTACATTCCCATAATTTCTTCTTCTTCTTTCTCTTAGTTTAACCTCTCCCTTTTAGCCTTAATTATTCAATTTATTTATTTGTATTTTATTATAAAAATTTATATATTGTTAAAGGAGTCCGATCTATTATAATCAATCTATTCTTTAACAGACTCCATGCATCTTCTACCCTCAAAATTGTATAATATGTTTTGTACATTTTATTATCCTTGAGTCTTATTGCGTAAAATATTGTTCATATATCTCATTCATGTACAATTAATATCCAAAGGCAGTATTAATTAGCCTAGATCATATATGTAACAGATAACTCATCACTATGTTAAAATCGGCAGCACTTTGAAGAGAAGAACCGCCAGGATCGCCACCCGTCCGCCTAAACGAACACGAGATGGCAGTAGAGTCGCTAATGCAATTCAAATGGGAATTATGACGTGACTCCTTATGTAATAACTAGATGGCAGCGTAGTAAACCTGACAAAAGTTGTTACGTCAAAGCCTATAAGGGCGACCTATCTGTTACATATATGATCTAGGCTTTCAGGTGCAATTACACGACCCACGCCACCCGGGCCTTACAGGGCCGCGACCTGTCGGGAGAGGTATTAATGTATCGGATCACATACATACTTTTTTGACCACACAAGGACATGGAGGGCCTCCCCGGATGAGGGATCAGCTCAATGCCAGGGTCACCTCCGATACAACACAACATTTAAGACATTACACAGCATTCACTCACACATATGAAAGGATTAAGGGAAGGATCGCCGTCCATGGCCGGACTTTCAAGAGGTACAATCTCGGCATTTGCCTGGAAATAACTGAGGAAACCATGGAAAACCTCAGTTAGGATTGCCGGCCCCTGGGATCGAACCCCGGACCTCCCGAATGCAAGGCCAGCCCTCTACCACGCCGCTAGCCCGCTCGGTTTCCCATAAGTTGTTCATATATTTTCATTAATCCTTTTGGAACATGAGGTTTCTGGCCTGGTGTATCGAGTGATCTTATTTATGGGTCTTTTTCGGTTTAATATTCTTGAAATCAGACGTATCGAAGATTCCTGTTACTTCCGCAACTCGTTCTTGTACTTTCTGAGTGTTTGTTATGAATGTTTGGGCACACAATTCGACACAATTCATACCTATTTTTCGCACTCGCTGCATTAAGTCATTTAATATTAGCATAATTTTTTGGTTCCGGCTATGCAATGTCCTTAATATTTTATTTTAAAAATTGTAGGAGACGTACCGTAAAATCATTGCGAACGAAAGTTGCTTGCGGCACGCTACAAATTATCCACTCGGACTGTACTGTAGTCCATTTATTTTTCATAACAATGATACTAGCGGAGGAAAACGTTATCGCCAACTCATTCAGGAAATACAACAAATAGCTCGTGAACTGGCAATGTCAGCAATGTCATTCGCCAGAATAGGTGGTTCCAAATGTACCATACAAAACGCGTTTGTCAATATTTTGACGTAACGTTACCGGTCCGTAACGTAACGCTCACGTTCCGTATAATGCGAATCGATCTATTTCCTCGATACGGCCAAACGCTTAGTCGTACAGTAGAAAGCATTCGATTTCGGACAATCTCATCTATCATTACTGCGCTGCTGCCAAATTGCTAGAGGGAGAAAGAAAAAGACTAAGAGAATTCGCTACGTGTCGAGGGATGATTAATGCATATCCATTTCGCACTCTTGTCATACGCCACTAGGTCATTATAAGCTCCACCTCTTCCCGCCCGATGAACTTTCTAAAAGCGTATGAATATAAAAGACCACAATAAAATATAGGGGTGAACCATAAGTAATGACTAGTGACATTAATTTCAGGGGATTATTCTTTGAGATATTAAAAAAAAAGAGTTTAATACAATTTTTCTCGTATTTGCTTCCTTTTCGAGATAACAGTTTTATATGAAACATTTCATAGTCTGTGCAAATCTAGTCTTTCAGTTAGAGCTTCCTGTAGATTTGCATAATATATACGTCACTGTGTACGTTAACAGAAAACCACAATTCCAAGTCACACACAGATAGTGTGCACTCGATGTGGGTCTCTGGCGTTTCGTCAGCCCACGCGAGTTGTGTGGATATAAAGGGAAAAGTTGAGACGGTGTCGGGTGGAGTTCCCGGGTAGCTCAGTTGGCAGAGCGCTGGTACGTTCAACCAGAGGTCCCGGGATCGATACCCGGTCCCGGGACAATTTTTCCCTTGAAATTATTTCATAGTCTGTTTTAGGAAAGCTATTGATTGCATTCCCAATCAGATAAGTCAATTTAAGAAAGCAGTGTATTAGGATAATATAAGATTGAAAGAATTTTAGTATTATCCCTTAAAATATGCAGAAATTTGGTCTGGACAAATGTAACTTTCATTCTAAGAAAGAATTTTTCAAAGTTACACTTGCTAGGATAAAAATTTCTCTCCATTTAAAGGACAAAACTAAAATTCTTTCAATCATTTATTACCATAACACAATGCTCTCTTAAATTGACTGAGCATATCGGATATTCAATGGATAACCTAAAAGACGATATGAAATGTTTCATATATCACAACTTTTATATCGAAAACGAAGCAAAAACGAGCAAAATTACATTAAACACATTTTTACTTGATACATTTCAAAGAATAACCCCCAGAAATTAATGTCATTACTTACGGCTCACACTGTATATATGAAATTATTCTTGTCACACACTTGCAAATTCTGGTTATCTTGCTATAATTCGAAATATACAAAGTGATACAAATGTCATTGTAATCACATTTTATACAAATCGAAATTTGTAAGCATGCTCTAGAAATTTCCCTACCTATTACTGGCACATTACAACGCAATGCAATGTTAGGTTTAACAAGTATAGCCCTTTACCTAAAATCGACAGAAACACAAAACTCTTCTGTACCATACACACAACACGCACGCACAAAATTAACATTGGCAACATTAATATTCTTACAGATACCTGACACACCACAACAAAACGAAGAGTATCCTGAAAACGCAGACGACAAACAAGCAAGCCCGAATGACGACTACATTGATTCAGGCCAGGAAAAAGATTTAAAAGAGGATGAAGAGAAAGAAAAAGAAAGTACAAACAAAGAAAATGATGAAAAACAAGACAAAGAACAAAACACTGATCAACACGATATACTTAAAGAGCAATCCACCAATAAGAGAGAAGTCAATAAGGACAACGCAAAAGAAGAGGACAACGATGAAGAAGAACAAGAAGAACAAGAAGAAGAAGAAATAGAAGAAGAAGAAGAAACTGGAAGTCAAGGCCGAGAAGAAAAGGACGAAGACGACAAACACGGTGACAAAAGTAATGAAGACAAAGAGACACAACACCAGGACGAAAACGAAAAAAAAAGGACTGAACAAAACGAAGAACAAGAACGAAATCACGATAAGCATGCCGAAGAATTGGAAAAGAAAGAGAGGGAAAACGAGGGCAAAGAGGAAAGTGCTGCAGAAGAGGAAAGTGCTGCAGAAGAGGAAGGTGGAGAAGAAAAGGACGGTGAAGAACCGATAAACGATGAAGATGAGAAAGATGAGGGTGATGAAGACGAAAGTGCTGCAGATGGAGAACACGGAGAAGAAAAGGACGGCGAAGAACCGGTAAAAGATGAAGATGAGAAAGATGAAGGCGAAGAAGAAGAAAGTGCTGCAGATGAAGAAGACGGAGAAGAAAAGGACGGCGAAGAAAAGGACGGCGAAGAAAAGGACGGCGAAGAAAAGGTACGTGATGAAGATGAGAAAGATGAGGGCGAAGAAGACGAAAGTGCTGCATATGAAGAAGAAGGAGAAGAAAAGGACAGCGAACAACCGGTAAACGATGAAGATGAGAAAGATGAGGGCGAAGAAGACGAAAGTGCTGCAGATGGAGAAGACGAGGAAGAAAAGGACGGCGAAGAACCGGTAAACGAGGAAGATGAGAAAGATGAGGGCGAAGAAGACGAAGGTGCTGCAGATGAAGAAGACGGAGAAGAAAAGGACGGCGAAGAACCGGTAAACGATGAAGATGAGAAAGTTGAGGGCGAAGAAGACGAAAGTGCTGCAGATGGAGAAAACGCAGAAGAAAAGGAAGGCGAAGAACCGGTAAACGATGAAGATGAGAAACATGAAGGCGAAGAAGACGAAAGTGCTGCAGATGAAGACGACGGAGAAGAAAAGAACGGCGAAGAACCGGTAAACGATGAAGATGAGAAAGAAGAAGGCGAAGAAGACGAAAGTGCTGCAGATGGAGCAGACGGAGAAGAAAAGGAAGTTGAAGAACCGGTAAACGATGAAGATGAGAAAGACGAAGGCAAAGAAGACGAAAGTGCTGTAGATGGAGAAGGAGAAGAAAAGAAAGGTGAAGAACCAGAAAACAATGATGACGAGAAAGAAGAAGGCAAAGATGACGAAAGTGGTGCAGATGAAGACAGAGAAGAAAAGGAAGGTGAAGAACCGGTAAACGATGACGATGAGAAAGATGAGGGCGAAGAAGACGAAGGTGCTGCAGATGAAGAAGACGGAGAAGAAAAGGAAGTTGAAGAACCGGTGAACGATGAAGATGAGAAAGATGAGGGCGAAGAAGACGAAGGTGCTGCAGATGAAGACGACGGAGAGGAAAAAGAAGGTGAAGAACCGGTAAACGATGAAGATGACAACGATGAGGGCGAAGAAGACGAAAGTGCTGCAAATGGAGAAGACGGAGAAGAAAAGGACGGCGAGGAACCAGTAAACGATGAAGATGAGAAAGATGAGGGCGAAAAACACGAGAGTGCTGCAGATGGAGAAGACGGAGAAGAAAAGGACAGCGAAGAACCGGTAAACGATAAAGACGAGAAATATGAAGGCGAAGAAAGAGAAAATGCTGCAGATGGAGAAGACGGAGAAGAAAAGGACGTCGAAGAACCGGTAAACGATGACGATGAGAAAGATGAAGACGAAGAAGACGAAAGTGCTGCAGATGGAGAAGACGGAGAAGAAAAGGACGGCGAAGAACCGGTAAACGATGAAGATGAGACACATGAGGGCGAAGAATACGAAGGTGCTGCAGATGAAGAAGACGGAGAAGAAAAGGAAGGTGAAGAACCGGTAGACGATGAAGATGAGAAAGATGAGGGCGAAGAAGAAGAAAGTGGTGCAGCTGAAGAAGAAGAAAAGGAAGGCAAAGGACCAGCAAACGATGAAGATGAGAAAGATGAGGGCCAACAAGACGAAAGTGGTGCAGATGAAGAAGGAGAAGAAAAGGAAGGTGAAGAACCAGTAAACGATGCAGATGGGAAAGATCAATCCGAAGAAGACGAAAGTGGTGCAGATGAAGAAGACGGAGAAGAAAAGGAAGGTGAAGAACCAGTCAACTATGAAGATGAGAAAGACGAAGGCGAAGAAGACGAAAGTGCTGCAGATGAAGACGACGGAGAAGAAAAGGACGGCGAAGAACCAGTAAACGATGGAGATGAGAAAGATGAAGGCGAAGAAGACGAAAGTGGTGCAGATGAAGGAGAAGAAAAGGAAGGTGAAGAACCAGAAAAGGATGAAGATGAGAAAGATGAAGGCGAAGAAGACGACAGTGCTGCAGATGGAGAAGGAGAAGAAAAGGAAGGTGAAGAACCAGTAAACGATGAAGATGAGAAAGATGAAGGCGAAGAAGACGAAGTTGGTGCAGATGAAGAAGGAGAAGAAAAGGAAGGTGAAGAACCAGTAAAGGATAAAGATGAGAAAGATGAAGGCGAAGAAGACGAAAGTGCTGCAGATGAAGGAGAAGAAAAGGAAGGTGAAGAAGCAGTGAACGATGAAGATGAGAAAGATGAAGGCGAAGAAGACGAAAGTGGTGCAGATAAAGACGACGGAGAAGAAAGGAAAGGTGAAGAACCAGTAAACGATGAAGATGAGAAAGATGAAGGCGAAGAAGACGAAAGTGGTGCACATGAAGGAGAAGAAAAGGAAGGAGAAGAACCAGTAAACGATGGAGATGAGAAAGATGAAGGCGAAGAAGACGAAAGCGCTGCAGATGAAGAAGACGGAGACGAAAAGGAAGGAGAAGAACCAGTAAACGATGGAGATGAGAAAGATGAAGGCGAAGAAGACGAAAGCGCTGCAGATGAAGAAGGAGAAGAAAAGGAAGGTGAAGAACCAGTAAACGATGAAGATGAGAAAGATGAAGGTGAAGAAGATGAAAGTGTTGCAGATGAAGACGAAGCAGATAATGAAGGTGAAAAAACAGTAAACGATAAAGATGAGAAAAATGAAGGCGAGGAAGACGAAAGTGCTGCAGATGGAGAAGACGGAGAAGAAATGGGAGGTGAAGAACAAGTAAACAATGAAGATGAGAAAGATCAGGGCGAAGAAGACGAAAGTGGTGCAGATGAAGAAGGAGAAGAAATAGAACGTGAAGAACCAGTAAACGATGAAGCTGAGAAAGATGAGGGCGAAGAAGACGAAGGTGCTGCAGATGAAGAAGACGGAGAAGAAAAGGAAGGTGAAGAAGCTGTAAACGATGAAGATGAGAAAGATGAAGGCGAAGAAGACGAAAGTGGTGCAGATGAAGAAGACGGAGAAGAAAGGGAAGGTGAAGAATCGGTAAACAATGAAGATGAGAAAGATGAGGGCGTACAAGACGAAAGCCGTGCAGCTGAAGGAGAAGAAAAGAAAGGTGAAGAATCGGTAAACGATGAAGAAGAGAAAGATGAAGGCGAAGAAGACGAAATAGGTGCAGATGAAGAAGCAGGAAAGGAAAGTGAAGAACCAGTAAACGATGAGGATGAGAAAGATGAAGGCGTAGAAGATGAAGGTGCTGCAGATGAAGAAGACGGAGAAGAAAAGGGAGGTGAAGAAAGGGTAAACGATGAAAATGAGAAAGATGAAGGCGAAGAGGGCGAAAGTGCTGCAGATGGAGACGGAGAAGAAAAGGACGGCAATGAACTGGTAAACGATGAAGATGAGAAAGATGAAGACAAAGAAGACGAAAGAGCTGCAGATGAAGAAGACGGAGAAGAAAAGGGCGAAGAAGACGAAAGTGGTGCAGTTGAAGAGGGAGAAGAAAAGGATGGCGAAGAACCAGTAAACGATGAAGATGAGAAAGATGGGGGCGAAGAAGACGAAAGTGGTGCAGATGAAGTAGCAGAAGAAAAGGAAGGTGAAGGACCAGTAAACAATGCAGATGAGAAAGGTGAAGGCGAAGAAGACGACAGTGGTGCAGAAGAAGGAGAAGAAAAGGAAGGTGAAGAACCAGTCAACGATGAAGATAAGAAAGATGAAGGCGAAGAAGACGAAAGTGCTGGAGATGAAGACGACGGAGAAGAAAAGGAAGGCGAAGAACCGGTAAACGATGAAGATGAGAAAGATGAGGGCGCAGAAGTCGAAAGTGCTGCAAATGGAGAAGACGGAGAAGAAAAGAACGGCGAAGAACCGGTAAACGATGAAGATGAGAAAGATGAGGGCGAAGAAGACGAAAGTGCTGCAGATGGAGAAGACGGAGAACAAAAGGACGGCGAAGAACCGGTAAACGATGAAGATGAGAAAGATGAGGGCGAAAAAGACGATAGTGCTGCAGATGAATTAGACGGAGAAGAAAAGGAAGGTGAAGAACCGGTAAACGATGAAGATGAGAAAGATGAAGGCGAAGCAGACGGAAGTGCTGCAGATGAAGAAGACGGAGAAGAAAAGAATGGCGAAGAAACAGTAAACGATGAAGATGAGAAAGGTGATGGCGAAGAAGACGAAAGTGCTGCAGATGAAAAAGACGAAGGAGAAAAGGAAGGTGAAAAACCGGTAAACGATGAAGATGAGAAAGATGAAGGCGAAAGAGACATAAGTGGAGCATATGAAGGAGAAGAAAAGGAAGGTGAAGAACCAGTAAACGATGAAGATGAGAAAGACGAAGGCGAAGAAGACGAAAGTGGTGCAGATGATGAAGACGGAGAAGAAAAGGAAGGTGAAGAACTGGTAAACGATAAAGATGAGAAAGATGAGGGCGTAGAAGACGAAAGTGGTGCAGATGAAGAAGGAGAAGAGGAGGAAGGTGAAGAACCGGTAAACTATGAAGATGAGAAAGATGAAGGCGAAGAAGACGAAAATGGTGGAGATGAAGAAGGAGAAGAAAAGGAAGGTGAAGAACCAGTAAAAGATGAAGATGAGAGAGATGAAGGCGAAGAAGACGAAAGTGCTGCAGATGAAGAAGACGGAGAAGAAAAGGACGGCGCAGAACTGGTAAACGATAAAGACGAGAAAGATGAGGGCGAAGAAGACGAAAGTGCTGGAGATGGAGGAGACGGAGAAGAAAAGGACGGCGAAGAACCGGCAACCGATGAAGATGAGAAAGATGATGGCGAAGAAGACGAAAGTGGTGCAGTTGAAGAGGGAGAAGAAAAGGATGGCGAAGAACCAGTAAACGATGAAGATGAGAAAGATGAGGGCGAAGGAAACAAAAGTGGTGCAGATGAAGTAGGAGAAGAAAAGGAAGGTGAAGAACCAGTAAACAATGCAGATGAGAAAGCTGAAGGCGAAGAAGACGAAAGTGGTGCAGATGAAGAAGGAGAAGAAAAGGAAGGTGAAGAACCAGTAAACAATGCAGATGAGAAAGGTGAAGGCGAAGAAGACGAAAGTGGTGCAGATGAAGAAGGAGAAGAAAAGGAAGGTGAAGAAGCAGTCAACGATGAAGATGAGAAAGATGTAGGCGAAGAAGACGAAAGTGCTGGAGATGAAGACGACGGAGAAGAAAAGAACGGCGAAGAACCGGTAAACGATGAAGATGAGAAAGATGAGGGCGAAGAAGGCGAGAGTGCTGCAGATGAAGGAGACGGAGAAGAAAAGGAAGGTGAAGAACCGGTAAACGATGAAGATGAGAAAGATGAAGGCGAAGGAGAGGAAAGTGCTGCAGATGAAGAAGACGGAGAAGAAAAGGATGGCGAAGAAACGGTAAACGATGAAGATGAGAAAGGTGATGGCAAAGAAGATGAAAGTGCTGCAGATGAAGAAGACGGAGAAGAAAAGGAAGGTGAAGAACCGGTGAACGATGAAGATGAGAAAGATGAAGGCGAAAGAGACGAAAGTGATGCAGATGAAGGAGAAGAAAAGGAAGGTGAAGAACCAGTAAAAGATGAAGATGAGAAAGATGAAGGCGAAGAAGACGAAAGTGGTGCAGATGAAGAAGACGGAGAAGAAAAGGACGGCGAAGAACCGGTAAACGGTGAAGATGAGAAAGATGAGGGCGTAGACGACGAAAGTGGTGCAGATGAAGGAGAAGAAAAGGAAGGTGAAGAACCAGTAAACGATGAAGAAGAGAAAGATGAGGACGAAGAAGACGAAAGTGGTGCAGATGAAGAAGCAGAAAAGGAAGGTCAAGAAGCAGTAAACGATGACGATGAGAAAGATGAAGGCGAAGAAAGCGATAGTGGTGCAGGTAAAGAAGCAGAAAAGGAAGGTGAAGAAGCAGTAAACGATGACGATGAGAGAGATGAAGGCGAAGAAGGCGAAAGTGCTGCAGATGTAGAAGGAGATGAAAAGGAAGGTGAAGAACCAGTAAACCATGAAGAAGAGAAAGATGAGGGCGAAGAAGACGGAAGTGATGCAGATGAAGACGACGGAGAAGAAAAGGACGGCGAAGAACCGGAAAACGATGAAGATGAGAGAGATGAGGGCGAAGAAGACGAAGGTGCTGCAGATGGAGAAGACGGAGAAGAAAAGGACGGCGAAGATCCGGTAAACAATGAAGATGGGAAAGATGAGGGCGAAGAAGAAGAAAGTGCTGCAGATCAAGAAGACGGAGAAGAAAAGGACGGCGAAGAACCGGCAAACGATGAAGATGAGAAAGATGAGGGCGAAGAAGACGAAAGTGCTGCAGATGAAGAAGACGGAGAAGAAAAGGAAGGTGAAGAACCGGTAAACGATGAAGCTGAGAAAGATGAGGGCGAAGAAGAGGAAAATGTTGCCGATGAAGAAGACGGCAAAGAACCGGTAAACGATGAAGATGACAAAGCTGAGACCGAAGAAGACGAAAGAGCTGCAGATGGGGAAGACGGAGAAGAAAATAACGGCGAAGAACCGGTTAAAGATGAAGATGAGAAAAATGACAGCGAAGAAGACGAAGGTGCTGCAGATGAAGAAGGCGGAGAAGAAAAGGAAGGTGAAGAAGCGGTAAACGATGAAGAAGAGAAAGATGATGGCGAAGAAGACGAAAGTCCTGCAGATGAAGAAGACGGAGAAGAAAAGGACGGCGAAGAACCTGTGTACGATGAAGATGAGAAAGATGAGGGGGAAGAAGTCGAAAGTGGTGCAGATGAAGAAGACGGAGAAGAAAAGGATGGCGAAGAACCAGTAAACGATGAAGATGAGGGCGAAGAAAACAAAAGTGGTGCAGATGAAGTAGGAGAAGAAAAGGAAGGTGAAGAACCAGAAAACAATGCACATGAGAAAGGTGTAGGCGAAGAAGACGAAAGTGGTGCAGATGAAGAAGGAGAAGAAAAGGAAGGTGAAGACCCAGTAAACAATGCAGATGAGAATGGTGAAGGCGAAGAAGACGAAAGTGGTGCAGATGAAGAAGCAGAAGAAAAGGAAGGTGAAGAACCAGTCAACGATGAAGATGAGAAAGATGTAGGCGAAGAAGACGAAAGTGTTGGAGATGAAGACGACGGAGAAGAAAAGAACGGCGAAGAACCGGTAAACGATGAAGATAAGAAAGATGAGGGCGAAGAAGGCGAGAGTGCTGCAGATGAAGGAGACGGAGAAGAAAACGAAGGTGAAGAACCGGTAAACGATGAAAATGAGAAAGATGAAGGCGAAGGAGAGGAAAGTGCTGCAGATGAAGAAGACGGAGAAGAAAAGGATGGCGAAGAAACGGTAAACGATGAAGATGAGAAAGGCGATGGCGAAGAAGATGAAAGTGCTGCAGATGAAGAAGACGGAGAAGAAAAGGAAGGTGAAGAATCGGTGAACGATGAAGATGAGAAAGATGAAGGCGAAAGAGACGAAAGTGGTGCAGATAAAGGAGAAGAAAAGGAAGGTGAAGAACCAGTAAAAGATGAAGATGAGAAAGATGAAGGCGAAGAAGACGAAAGTGGTGCAGATGAAGAAGACGGAGAAGAAAAGGACGGCGAAGAACCGGCAAACGATGAAGATGAGAAAGATGAGGGCGAAGAAGACGAAAGTGCTGCAGATGAAGAAGACGGAGAAGAAAAGGAAGGTGAAGAACCGGTAAACGATGAAGCTGAGAAAGATGAGGGCGAAGAAGACGAAAATGTTGCCGATGAAGAAGACGGCAAAGAACCGGTAAACGATGAAGATGAGAAAGATGACACCGAAGAAGACGAAAGTGCTGCAGATGGGGAAGATGGAGGAGAAAATAACGGCGAAGAACCGGTTAAAGATGAAGATGAGAAAAATGATGGCGAAGAAGACGAAGGTGCTGCAGATGAAGAAGGCGGAGAAGAAAAGGAAGGTGAAGAAGCGGTAAACGATGAAGATGAGAAAGATGATGGCGAAGAAGACGAAAGTGCTGCAGATGAAGAAGACGGAGAAGGAAAGAACGGCGAAGATCCGGTAAAAGATGAAGATGAGAAAGATGAGGGCGAAGAAGACGAAGGTGCTGCAGATGGAGGAGACGGAGAAGAAAAGGACGGCGAAGAATCGGTAAACGATGAAGATGAGACACATGAAGGCGAAGACGAAAGTGCTGCAGATGAAGGAGACGGAGAAGAAAAGGAAGGTGAAGAACCGGTAAACGATGGAGATGAGAAAGATGAAGGCGAAGGAGTCGAAAGGGCTGAGGATGAAGAAGACGGGGAAGAAAAGAACGGCGAAGAACCGGTAAACGATGAAGATGAGGAAGGTGAGGGCGAAGAAGACGAAAGTGCATCAGATGAAGAAGACGGAGAAGAAAAGGAAGGTGAAGAACAGATAAACAATGAAGATGAGAAAGAAGAAGGCGAAGAAGACGAAAGTGCTGCAGATGAAGAAGACGGAGAAGAAAAGGAAGGTGAAGAACCGTTAAACGATGAAGATGGGAACGATGAAGGCGAAAAAGACGAAAGTGCAGCAGATGATGAAGACGGAGAAGAAAAAGACGCCGAAGATCCGGTAAACGATGAAGATGAGAAAGATGAGGGCGAAGAAGACGAAAGTCCTGCAGATGAAGAAGACGGAGAAGAAAAGGACGGCGCAGAACCGGTAAACGATGAAGATGAGAAAGATGAGGGCGAAGAAGACGAAAGTGCTGGAGATGGAGGACACGGAGAAGAAACGGACGGCGAAGAACCGACAAACGATGAAGATGAGAAAGATGAGGGCGAAGAAGACGAAAGTGGTGCAGTTGAAGAGGGAGAAGAAAAGGATGGCGAAGAACCCGTAAAGGATCAAGATGAGAACGATGAGGGCGAAGAAGACAAAAGTGGTGCAGATGAAGTAGGAGAAGAAAGGTTAGGTGAAGAACAAGTCAACGATGAAGATGAGAAAGATGTAGGCGAAGAAGACGAAAGTGCTGGAGATGAAGACGACGGAGAAGAAAAGAACGGCGAAGAACCGGTAAACGATGAAGATGAGAAAGATGAGGGCGAAGAAGACGAGAGTGCTGCAGATGAAGGAGACGGAGAAGAAAAGGAAGGTGAAGAACCGGTAAACGATAAAGATGAGAAAGAAGAAGGCGAAGGAGAGGAAAGTGCTGCAGATGAAGAAGACGGAGAAGAAAAGGAAGGTGAAGAACCGGTGAACGATGAAGATGAGAAAGATGAGGGCGAAGAAGTCGAAAGTGGTGCAGATGAAGAAGACGGAGAAGAAAAGGAAGGTGAAGAATCGGTGAACGATGAAGATGAGGGCGAAGAAAACAAAAGTGGTGCAGATGAAGTAGGAGAAGAAAAGGAAGGTGAAGAACCAGTAAACAATGCAGATGAGAAAGGTGTAGGCGAAGAAGACGAAAGTGGTGCAGATGAAGAAGGAGAAGAAAAGGAAGGTGAAGAACCAGTAAACAATGCAGATGAGAATGGTGAAGGCGAAGAAGACGAAAGTGGTACAGATGAAGAAGGAGAAGAAAAGGAAGGTGAAGAACCAGTTAACGATGAAGATGAGAAAGATGTAGGCGAAGAAGACGAAAGTGCTGGAGATGAAGACGACGGAGAAGAAAAGAACGGCGAAGAACCGGTAAACGATGAAGATAAGAAAGATGAGGGCGAAGAAGGCGAGAGTGTTGCAGATGAAGGAGACGGAGAAGAAGAGGAAGGTGAAGAACCGGTAAACGATGAAGATGAGAAAGATGAAGGCGAAGGAGATGAAAGTGCTGCAGATGAAGAAGACGGAGAAGAAAAGGATGGCGAAGAAACGGTAAACGATGAAGATGGGAAAGGTGATGGCGAAGAAGATGAAAGTGCTGCAGATGAAGAAGACGGAGAAGAAAAGGAAGGTGAAGAATCGGTGAACGATGAAGATGAGAAAGATGAAGGCGAAAGAGACGAAAGTGGTGCAGATGAAGGAGAAGAAAAGGAAGGTGAAGAACCAGTAAAAGATGAAGATGAGAAAGATGAAGGCGAAGAAGACGAAAGTGGTGCAGATGAAGAAGACGGAGAAGAAAAGGACGGCGAAGAACCGGTAAACGGTGAAGATGAGAAAGATGAGGGCGTATACGACGAAAGTGGTGCAGATGAAGGAGAAGAAAAGGAAGGTGAAGAACCAGTAAACGATGAAGAAGAGAAAGATGAGGACGAAGAAGACGAAAGTGGTGCAGATGAAGAAGCAGAAAAGGAAGGTCAAGAAGCAGTAAACGATGACGATAAGAAAGATGAAGGCGAAGAAAGCGATAGTGGTGCAGATAAAGAAGCAGAAAAGGAAGGTGAAGAAGCAGTAAACGATGACGATGAGAGAGATGAAGGCGAAGAAGGCGAAAGTGCTGCAGATGTAGAAGGAGAAGCAAAGGAAGGTGAAGAACCAGTAAACCATGAAGAAGAGAAAGATGAGGGCGAAGAAGACGGAAGTGCTGCAGATGAAGACGACGGAGAAGAAAAGGACGGCGAAGAACCGGAAAACGATGAAGATGAGAGAGATGAGGGCGAAGAAGACGAAGGAGCAGCAGATGAAGAAGACGGAGAAGAAAAGGAAGGTGAAGAACCGGTAAACGATGAATCTGAGAAAGATGAGGGCGAAGAAGACGAAAATGTTGCCGATGAAGAAGACGGCAAAGAACCGGTAAACGATGAAGATTACAAAGATGAGATCGAAGAAGACGTAAGTGCTGCAGATGGGGAAGACGGAGAAGAAAAGGACGGCGAAGAACCGGTTAACGATGAAGATGAAGACGAAGGTGCTGCAGATGAAGAAGGCGGAGAAGAAATGGAAGGTGAAGAAGTGGTAAACGATGAAGATGAGAAAGATGATGGCGAAGAAGACGAAAATGCTGCAGATGAAGGAGACGGAGAAGAAAAGGACGGCGAAGAACCGGTAAACGATGATGATGAGAGAGATGAGGGCGAAGAAGTCGAAAGTGCTGCAGATGGAGAAGACCGAGAAGAAAAGAACGGCGAAGATCCGGTAAAAGATGAAGATGAGAAAGATGAGGGCGAAGAAGACGAAAGTGCTGCAGATGGAGGAGACGGAGAAGAAAAGGACGGCGAAGAATCGGTAAATGATGAAGATGAGACAGATGAAGGCGAACACAAAAGTGCTGCAGATGAAGGAGACGGAGAAGAAAAGGAAGGTGAAGAACCGGTAAACGATGGAGATGAGAAAGATGAAGGCGAAGGAGTCGAAAGTGCTGAAGATGAAGAAGACGGGGAAGAAAAGAACGGCGAAGAACCGGTAACCGATGAAGATGAGGAAGGTGAGGGCGTAGAAGACGAAAGTGCTGCAGATGAAGAAGACGGAGAAGTAAAGGAAGGTGAAGAACAGATAAACGATGAAGATGAGAAAGATGAAGGCGAAGAAGAAGAAAGTGCTGCAGATGAGGAAGACGGAGAAGAAAAGGAAGGTGAAGAACCGATAAACGATGAACATGGGAACGATGAAGGCGAAAAAGACGAAAGTGCTGCAGATGATGAAGACGGAGAAGAAAAGGACGGCGAAGATCCGGTAAACGATGAAGATGAGAAAGATGTGGGCGAAGTAGACGAAAGTCCTGGAGATAAAGAAGACGGAGAAGAAAAGGACGGCGCAGAACCGGTAAACGATGAAGATGAGAAAGATGAGGGCGAAGAAGACGAAAGTGCTGGAGATGGAGGACACGGAGAAGAAACGGACGGCGAAGAACCTACAAACGATGAAGATGAGAAAGATGAGGGCGAAGAAGACGAAAGTGGTGCAATTGAAGAGGGAGAAGAAAAGGATGGCGAAGAACAAGTGAACGATGAAAATGAGAAAGATGAGGGCGAAGAAGACAAAAGTGGTGCAGATGAAGTAGGAGAAGAAAAGGAAGCTGAAGAACCAGTAAACAATGCAGATGAGAAAGGTGAAGGCGAAGAAGACGAAAGTGGTGCAGATGAAGGAGAAGAAAAGGAAGGTGAAGTACAAGTCAACGATGAAGATGAGAAAGATGGAGGCGAAGAAGACGAAAGTGCTGCAGATGAAGAAGACGGAGAAGAAAAGGACGGCGAAAAACCGGTAAACGATGATGATGAGAGAGATGAGGGCGAAGAAGTTGAAAGTGCTGCAGATGGAGAAGACCGAGAAGAAAAGAACGGCGAAGATCCGGTAAAAGATGAAGATGAGAAAGATGAGGGCGAAGAAGACGAAAGTGCTGCAGATAGAGGAGACGGAGAAGAAAAGGACGGCGAAGAATCGGTAAACGATGAAGATGAGACAGATGAAGGCGAAGAAGAAAGTGCTGCAGATGAAGGAGACGGAGAAGAAAAGGAAGGTGAAGAACCGGTAAACGATGGAGATGAGAAAGATGAAGGCGAAGGAGTCGAAAGTGCTGAGGATGAAGAAGATGGGGAAGAAAAGAACGGCGAAGAACCGGCAAACGATGAAGATGAGGAAGGTGAGGGCGAAGAAGACGAAAGTGCTGCAGATGAAGAAGACGGAGAAGAAAAGGAAGGTGAAAAACAGATAAACGATGAAGATAGGAAAGATGAAGGCGAAGGTGACGAAAGTGCTGCAGATGAAGAAGACGGAGAAGAAAAGGAAGGTGAAGAACCGTTAAACGATGAAGATGGGAACGATGAAGGCGAAAAAGACGAAAGTACTGCAGATGATGAAGACGGAGAAGAAAAGGACGGCGCAGAACCGGTAAACGAAGAAGATGAGAAAGATGAGGGCGAAGAAGACGAAAGTGCTGGAGATGGAGGACACGGAGAAGAAACGGACGGCGAAGAACCGACAAACGATGAAGATGAGAAAGATGAGGGCGAAGAAGACGAAAATGGTGCAGTTGAAGAGGGAGAAGAAAAGGATGGCAAAGAACCAGTAAACGATCAAGATGAGAACGATGAGGGCGAAGAAGACAAAAGTGGTGCAGATGAAGTAGGAGAAGAAAAGTTAGTTGAAGAACCAGTAAACATTGCAGATGAGAAAGGTGAAGGCGAAGAGGACGAAAGTGGTGCAGATGAAGAAGGAGAAGAAAAGTTAGGTGAAGAACAAGTCAACGATGAAGATGAGAAAGATGTAGGTGAAGAAGACGAAAGTGCTGGAGATGAAGACGACGGAGAGGAAAAGAACGGCGAAGAACCGGTAAACGATGAAGATGAGAAAGATGAGGGCGAAGGAGAGGAAAGTGCTGCAGATGAAGAAGACGGAGAAGAAAAGGAAGGTGAAGAACCGGTGAACGATGAAGATGAGAAAGATGAGGGCGAAGAAGTCGAAAGTGGTGCAGATGAAGAAGACGGAGAAGAAAAGGAAGGTGAAGAACCGGTAAACGATAAAGATGAGAAAGATGAAGGCGAAGGAGAGGAAAGTGCTGCAGATGAAGAAGACGGAGAAGAAAAGGAAGGTGAAGAACCGGTGAACGATGAAGATGAGAAAGATGAGGGCGAAGAAGTCGAAAGTGGTGCAGATGAAGAAGACGGAGAAGAAAAGGAAGGTGAAGAATCGGTGAACGATGAAGATGAGGGCGAAGAAAACAAAAGTGGTGCAGATGAAGTAGGAGAAGAAAAGGAAGGTGAAGAACCAGTAAACAATGCAGATGAGAAAGGTGTAGGCGAAGAAGACGAAAGTGGTACAGATGAAGAAGGAGAAGAAAAGGAAGGTGAAGAACCAGTTAACGATGAAGATGAGAAAGATGTAGGCGAAGAAGACGAAAGTGCTGGAGATGAAGACGACGGAGAAGAAAAGAACGGCGAAGAACCGGTAAACGATGAAGATAAGAAAGATGAGGGCGAAGAAGGCGAGAGTGTTGCAGATGAAGGAGACGGAGAAGAAGAGGAAGGTGAAGAACCGGTAAACGATGAAGATGAGAAAGATGAAGGCGAAGGAGATGAAAGTGCTGCAGATGAAGAAGACGGAGAAGAAAAGGAAGGTGAAGAATCGGTGAACGATGAAGATGAGAAAGATGAAGGCGAAAGAGACGAAAGTGGTGCAGATGAAGGAGAAGAAAAGGAAGGTGAAGAACCAGTAAAAGATGAAGATGAGAAAGATGAAGGCGAAGAAGACGAAAGTGGTGCAGATGAAGAAGACGGAGAAGAAAAGGACGGCGAAGAACCGGTAAACGGTGAAGATGAGAAAGATGAGGGCGTAGACGACGAAAGTGGTGCAGATGAAGGAGAAGAAAAGGAAGGTGAAGAACCAGTAAACGATGAAGAAGAGAAAGATGAGGACGAAGAAGACGAAAGTGGTGCAGATGAAGAAGCAGAAAAGGAAGGTCAAGAAGCAGTAAACGATGACGATAAGAAAGATGAAGGCGAAGAAAGCGATAGTGGTGCAGATAAAGAAGCAGAAAAGGATGGTGAAGAAGCAGTAAACGATGACGATGAGAGAGATGAAGGCGAAGAAGGCGAAAGTGCTGCAGATGTAGAAGGAGAAGCAAAGGAAGGTGAAGAACCAGTAAACCATGAAGAAGAGAAAGATGAGGGCGAAGAAGACGGAAGTGCTGCAGATGAAGACGACGGAGAAGAAAAGGACGGCGAAGAACCGGAAAACGATGAAGATGAGAGAGATGAGGGCGAAGAAGACGAAGGAGCAGCAGATGAAGAAGACGGAGAAGAAAAGGAAGGTGAAGAACCGGTAAACGATGAATCTGAGAAAGATGAGGGCGAAGAAGACGAAAATGTTGCCGATGAAGAAGACGGCAAAGAACCGGTAAACGATGAAGATTACAAAGATGAGATCGAAGAAGACGTAAGTGCTGCAGATGGGGAAGACGGAGAAGAAAAGGACGGCGAAGAACCGGTTAACGATGAAGATGAAGACGAAGGTGCTGCAGATGAAGAAGGCGGAGAAGAAATGGAAGGTGAAGAAGTGGTAAACGATGAAGATGAGAAAGATGATGGCGAAGAAGACGAAAATGCTGCAGATGAAGGAGACGGAGAAGAAAAGGACGGCGAAGAACCGGTAAACGATGATGATGAGAGAGATGAGGGCGAAGAAGTCGAAAGTGCTGCAGATGGAGAAGACCGAGAAGAAAAGAACGGCGAAGATCCGGTAAAAGATGAAGATGAGAAAGATGAGGGCGAAGAAGACGAAAGTGCTGCAGATGGAGGAGACGGAGAAGAAAAGGACGGCGAAGAATCGGTAAATGATGAAGATGAGACAGATGAAGGCGAACACAAAAGTGCTGAAGATGAAGAAGACGGGGAAGAAAAGAACGGCGAAGAACCGGTAACCGATGAAGATGAGGAAGGTGAGGGCGTAGAAGACGAAAGTGCTGCAGATGAAGAAGACGGAGAAGTAAAGGAAGGTGAAGAACAGATAAACGATGAAGATGAGAAAGATGAAGGCGAAGAAGAAGAAAGTGCTGCAGATGAGGAAGACGGAGAAGAAAAGGAAGGTGAAGAACCGATAAACGATGAACATGGGAACGATGAAGGCGAAAAAGACGAAAGTGCTGCAGATGATGAAGACGGAGAAGAAAAGGACGGCGAAGATCCGGTAAACGATGAAGATGAGAAAGATGTGGGCGAAGTAGACGAAAGTCCTGGAGATAAAGAAGACGGAGAAGAAAAGGACGGCGCAGAACCGGTAAACGATGAAGATGAGAAAGATGAGGGCGAAGAAGACGAAAGTGCTGGAGATGGAGGACACGGAGAAGAAACGGACGGCGAAGAACCTACAAACGATGAAGATGAGAAAGATGAGGGCGAAGAAGACGAAAGTGGTGCAATTGAAGAGGGAGAAGAAAAGGATATCGAAGAACCAGTGAACGATGAAAATGAGAAAGATGAGGGCGAAGAAGACAAAAGTGGTGCAGATGAAGTAGGAGAAGAAAAGGAAGCTGAAGAACCAGTAAACAATGCAGATGAGAAAGGTGAAGGCGAAGAAGACGAAAGTGGTGCAGATGAAGGAGAAGAAAAGGAAGGTGAAGTACAAGTCAACGATGAAGATGAGAAAGATGGAGGCGAAGAAGACGAAAGTGCTGCAGATGAAGAAGACGGAGAAGAAAAGGACGGCGAAAAACCGGTAAACGATGATGATGAGAGAGATGAGGGCGAAGAAGTTGAAAGTGCTGCAGATGGAGAAGACCGAGAAGAAAAGAACGGCGAAGATCCGGTAAAAGATGAAGATGAGAAAGATGAGGGCGAAGAAGACGAAAGTGCTGCAGATAGAGGAGACGGAGAAGAAAAGGACGGCGAAGAATCGGTAAACGATGAAGATGAGACAGATGAAGGCGAAGACGAAAGTGCTGCAGATGAAGGAGACGGAGAAGAAAAGGAAGGTGAAGAACCGGTAAACGATGGAGATGAGAAAGATGAAGGCGAAGGAGTCGAAAGTGCTGAGGATGAAGAAGATGGGGAAGAAAAGAACGGCGAAGAACCGGCAAACGATGAAGATGAGGAAGGTGAGGGCGAAGAAGACGAAGGTGGTGCAGATGAAGGAGAAGAAAAGGAAGGTGAAGAACCAGTAAACGATGAAGAAGAGAAAGATGAGGACGAAGAAGACGAAAGTGGTGCAGATGAAGAAGCAGAAAAGGAAGGTGAAGAAGCAGTAAACGATGACGATGAGGGAGATGAAGGCGAAGAAGGCGAAAGTGCTGCATATGGAGAAGGAGAAGAAAAGGAAGGTGCAGAACCAGTAAACCATGAAGAAGAGAAAGAAGAGGGCGAAGAAGACGAAAGTGGTGGGGATGAAGAAGACGGAGAAGAAAAGGACGGCGAAGAACCGGTAAACGATGAAGATCAAAAAGATGAGGGCGAAGAAGACGAAAATGGTGCAGACGAAGAACGAGAAGGAAAGGAAGGCGAAGAACCAGTAAACGATGAAGATGAGAAAGATGAAGGCGAAGAAGACGATGCAGATGAAGTAGGAGAAGAAAAGTTAGTTGAAGAACCAGTAAACATTGCAGATGAGAAAGGTGAAGGCGAAGAGGACGAAAGTGGTGCAGATGAAGAAGGAGAAGAAAAGTTAGGTGAAGAACAAGTCAACGATGAAGATGAGAAAGATGTAGGTGAAGAAGACGAAAGTGCTGGAGATGAAGACGACGGAGAGGAAAAGAACGGCGAAGAACCGGTAAACGATGAAGATGAGAAAGATGAGGGCGAAGAAGGCGAGAGTGCTGCAGATGAAGGGGACGGAGAAGAAAAGGAAGGTGAAGAACCGGTAAACGATGAAGATGAGAAAGATGAAGGCGAAGGAGAGGAAAGTGCTGCAGATGAAGAAGACGGAGAAGAAAAGGATGGCGAAGAAACAGTAAACGATGAAGATGAGAAAGATGATGGCGAAGAAGATGAAAGTGCTGCAGATGAAGAAGACGGAGAAGAAAAGGAAGGTGAAGAAC
Organism: Periplaneta americana; assembly: GCF_040183065.1. NCBI lineage: Eukaryota > Metazoa > Arthropoda > Insecta > Blattodea > Blattidae > Periplaneta > Periplaneta americana. Next base: position 185,477,479 of record NC_091118.1, read on the forward strand.
CGGTGAACGATGATGATGAGAAAGATGAAGGCGAAGAAGACGAAGGTGGTGCAGATGAAGGAGAAGAAAAGGAAGGTGAAGAACCAGTAAACGATGAAGAAGAGAAAGATGAGGACGAAGAAGACGAAAGTGGTGCAGATGAAGAAGCAGAAAAGGAAGGTGAAGAAGCAGTAAACGATGACGATGAGGGAGATGAAGGCGAAGAAGGCGAAAGTGCTGCATATGGAGAAGGAGAAGAAAAGGAAGGTGCAGAACCAGTAAACCATGAAGAAGAGAAAGAAGAGGGCGAAGAAGACGAAAGTGGTGGGGATGAAGAAGACGGAGAAGAAAAGGACGGCGAAGAACCGGTAAACGATGAAGATCAAAAAGATGAGGGCGAAGAAGACGAAAATGGTGCAGACGAAGAACGAGAAGGAAAGGAAGGCGAAGAACCAGTAAACGATGAAGATGAGAAAGATGAAGGCGAAGAAGACGAAAGTGGTGGGGATGAAGCCGGAGAAGAAAAGGACGGCGAAGAACCGGGAAACGCTGAAGATGAGAGAGATGAGGGCGAAGAAGACGAAAGTGCTGCAGATGAAGAAGACGGAGAAGAAAAGGACGGCGAAGAACCGGTAAACGATGAAGATCAAAAAGATGAGGGTGAAGAAGACGAAAATGGTGCAGATGAAGAACGAGAAGGAAAGGAAGGCGAAGAACCAGTAAACGATAAAGATGAGAAAGATGAAGGTGAAGAAGACGAAAGTGGTGGGGATGAAGCCGGAGAAGAAAAGGACGGCGAAGAACCGGCAAACGCTGAAGATGAGAAAGATGAGGGCGAAGAAGATGAAAGTGCTGCAGATGAAGAAGACGGAGAAGAAAAGGACGGCGAAGAACCGGAAAACGATGAAGATGAGAGAGATGAGGGCGAAGAAGACGAAAGTGCTGCAGATGAAGAAGACGGAGAAGAAAAGGACGGCGACGAACCGGTAAACGATGAAGATGAAAAAGATGAGGGCGAAGAAGACGAAAATGGTGCAGATGAAGAACGAGAAGGAAAGGAAGGCGAAGAACCAGTAAACGATGAAGATGAGAAAGATGAAGGCGAAGAAGACGAAAGTGGTGGGGATGAAGCCGGAGAAGAAAAGGACGGCGAAGAACCGCCAAACGCTGAAGATGAGAAAGATGAGGGCGAAGAAGATGAAAGTGCTGCAGATGAAGAAGTCGCAGAAGAAAAGGAAGGTGAAGAACCGGTAATCGATGAAGATGAGAAAGATGAGGGCGAAGAAGACGAAAATGTTGCCGATGAAGAAGACGGCAAAGAACCGGTAAACGATGAAGATTACAAAGATGAGATCGAAGAAGACGAAAGTGCTGCAGATGGGGAAGACGGAGAAAAAAAGGACGGCGAAGAACCGGTTAACAATGAAGATGAGAAAAATGACGGCGAAGAAGACGAAGGTGCTGCAGATGAAGAAGGCGGAGAAGAAATGGAAGGTGAAGAAGTGGTAAACGATGAAGTTGAGAAAGATGATGGCGAAGAAGACGAAAATGCTGCAGATGAAGAAGACGGAGAAGAAAAGGACGGCGAAGGACCGGTAAGCGATGATGATGAGAGAGATGAGGGCGAAGAAGTCGAAAGTGCTGCAGATGGAGAAGACCGAGAAGAAAAGAACGGCGAAGATCCGGTAAAAGATGAAGATGAGAAAGATGAGGGCGAAGAAGACGAAAGTGCTGCAGATGGAGGACACGGAGAAGAAAAGGACGGCGAAGAATCGGTAAACGATGAAGATGAGACAGATGAAGGCGAACACAAAAGTGCTGCAGATGAAGGAGACGGAGAAGAAAAGGAAGGTGAAGAACCGGTAAACGATGGAGATGAGAAAGATGAAGGCGAAGGAGTAGAAAGTGCTGAAGATGAAGAAGACGGGGAAGAAAAGAACGGCGAAGAACCGGTAAACGATGAAGATGAGGAAGGTGAAAGCGAAGAAGACGAAAGTGCTGCAGATGAAGAAGACGGAGAAGTAAAGGAAGGTGAAGAACAGATAAACGATGAAGATGAGAAAGATGAAGGCGAAGAAGACGAAAGTGCTGCAGATGAAGAAGACGGAGAAGAAAAGGAAGGTGAAGAAGCGAAAAACGATGAACATGGGAACGATGAAGGCGAAAAAGACGAAAGAGCTGCAGATGATGAAGACGGAGAAGAAAAGGACGGCGAAGATCCGGTAAACGATGAAGATGAGAAAGATGAGGGCGAAGAAGACGAAAGTGCTGGAGATGGAGGACACGGAGAAGAAACGGACGGCGAAGAACCTACAAACGATGAAGATGAGAAAGATGAGGGCGAAGAAGACGAAAGTGGTGCAATTGAAGAGGGAGAAGAAAAGGATGTCGAAGAACCAGTGAACGATGAAAATGAGAAAGATGAGGGCGAAGAAGACAAAAGTGGTGCAGATGAAGTAGGAGAAGAAAAGGAAGCTGAAGAACCAGTAAACAATGCAGATGAGAAAGGTGAAGGCGAAGAAGACGAAAGTGGTGCAGATGAAGGAGAAGAAAAGGAAGGTGAAGAACAAGTCAACGATGAAGATGAGAAAGATGTAGGCGAAGAAGATGAAAGTGTTGGAGATGAAGACGACGGAGAAGAAAAGGACGGCGAAGAACCGGTAAAAGATGAAGATGAGAAAGATGAGGGCGAAGAAGGCGAAAGTGCTGCAGATGGAGAAGACGGAGAAGAAAAGAACGGCGAAGAACCGGTAAACGATGAAGATGAGACAGATGAAGGCGAAGAAGACGAGAGTGCTGCAGATGAAGGAGACGGAGAAGAAAAGGAAGGTGAAGAACCGGGAAACGATGAAGATGAGAAAGATGAAGGCGAAGGATACGAAAGTGCTGCAGATGAAGACGGAGAAGAAAAGGATGGCGAAGAAACGGTAAACGATGAAGATGAGAAAGGTGATGGCGAAGAAGAGGAAAGTGCTGCAGATGAAGAGGACGGAGAAGAAAAGCAAGGTGAAGGACCGGAAAACGATGAAGATGAGAAAGATCAGGGCGAAGAAGACAAAAGTGCTGCAGATGGAGAAGAAGCAGAAAAGGAAGGAGAAGGACCAGTAAAAGATGAAGAAGACAAAGAAGAGGGCGAAGAAGACGGAAGTGCTGCAGATGAAGACGACGGAGAAGAAAAGGAAGGTGAAGAACCGGTAAACGACGAACAAGAGAAAGATGGGGGCGTAGGAGACGAAAGTGGTGCTGATGAAGAAGACGGAGAAGAAGAGGAAGGTGAAGAACCAGTAAACGATGAAGAAGAGAAAGATGAGGACGAAGAAGACGAAAGTGGCGCAGATGAAGAAGAAGCAGAAAAGGAACGTGAAGAACAAATAAACGATGAAGATGGGAAAGATGAAGGCGAAGAAGACGAAAGTGGTGGAGATGAAGGAGAAGAAAAGGAAGATGAAGAACCAGTAAACGATGAAGATGAGAAAGATGAAGGCGAAGAAGACGAAAGTGCTTCGGATGAAGAGGACAGAGATGAAAAGGAAGGTGAAGAACCGGAAAACGATGAAGATGAGGAAGATCAGGGCGAAGAAGACGAAAGTGATGCAGATGAAGAAGAAGAAAAGGACGGTGAAGAACAAGTAAACGATGAAGATGAGAAAGATGAAGGTGAAGAAGATGAAAGTGGTGCAGATGAAGGAGCAGAAACTGAAGGTGAAAAACCAGTAAACGATGAAGATGAGAAATATGAAGGCGAAGAAGACGAAGGTGCTGCAGATGAAGAAGACGGAGAAGAAAATGATGGTGAAGAACCGGTAAACGATGAAGGTGAGAAAGATGAAGGCGAAGAAGACGAAAGTGGTGGAGATGTAGAAGGAGAAGTAAAGGAAGGTGAAGAACCAGTAAACGATGAAGATGAGAAAGATGAAGTCGAAAAAGACGAAAGTGCTGCAGATGAAGACGGAGAAGATAAGGAAGGGGAAGAACCGGAATACAATGAAGATGAAAAAGATGAGGGCGAAAAAGACGAAAGTAGTGCAGATGAAGAAGAAGCAGAAAAGGAAGGTGAAGAACCAGTAAAAGATGAAGATGAGAAAGATGAGGGCGAAGAAGACGGAAGTGCTGCAGATGAAGACGACGGAGAAGAAAAGGACGGCGAAGAACCGGTAAACTATGAAGATGAGGGCGAAGAAGAAGGAGGTGCTGCAGATGGAGAAGACGGAGAAGAAAAGGACGGCGATGAACCGGTAAATGATGAAGATGAGAAAAATGAGGACGAACAAGACGAAGGTGCTGTAGATGAAGAAGGCGGAGAAGAAAAGGAAGGTGAAGAGCCGGTAAACGATGAAGATGAGAAAGATGATGGCGAAGAAGACGAAAATGCTGCAGATGAAGAAGACGGAGAAGAAAAGGACGGCGAACAACCGGTAAAAGATGATGATGAGAGAGATGAGGGCGAAGAAGTCGAAAGTGCTGCAGATGGAGAAGACGGAGAAGAAAAGAACGGCGAAGAACCGGTAAACGATGAAGATCAGAAAGATGAGGGAGAAGAAGACGAAGGTGCTGCAGATGGAGAAGACGGAGAAGAAAAGGACGGCGAAGAATCGGTAAACGATGAAGATGAGACAGATGAAGGCGAAGACGAAAGTGCTGCAAATGAAGGAGGCGGAGAACAAAAGGAAGGTGAAGAACCGGTAAACGATGAAGATGAGAAAGATGAAGGCGAAGGAGTCGAAAGTGCTGAGGATGAAGAAGACGGAGAAGAAAAGGACGGCGAAGAACCGGTAAACAATGAAGATAAGGAAGGTGAAGGCGAAGAAGACGAAAGTGCTGCAGATGAAGAAGCCGGAGAAGAAAAGGAAGGTGAAGAAAAGGTAAACGATGGAGATGAGAAAGATGAAGGCGAAGAAGACGAAAGTGCTGCAGATGAAGACGACGGAGAAGAAAAGGAAGGTGAAGAACTGGTAAACGATGAAGATGAGAAAGATGAAGGCGAAGAAGACGAAAGTGCTGCAGATGAAGAAGACGGAGAAGGAAAGGACGGCGAAGAACCGGCAAACGCTGAAGATGAGAAAGATGAGGGCGAAGAAGGCGAAAGTCGTGCAGATGAAGAAGACGGAGAAGAAAAGGACGGCGCAGAACCGGTAAACTATGAAGATGAGAAAGATGAGGGCGAAGAAGACGAAGATGCTGGAGATGGAGGAGACGGAGATGAACAGGACGGCGAAGAACTGGCAAACGATGAAGATGAGAATGAAGAGGGGGAAGAAGACGAAAGTGGTGCAGTTGAAGAGGGAGAAGAAAAGGATGGCGAAGAACCAGTAAACGATGAAGATGAGAAAGATGAGGGCGAAGAAGACGAAAGTGGTGGAGATGAATTAGGAGAAGAAATGGAAGGTGAAGAACCAGTAAACAATGCAGATGAGAAAGGTGAAGGCGAAGAAGACGAAAGTGGTGCAGTTGTAGAAGGAGAAGAAACGGAAGGTGAAGAAACAGTCAACGTTGAAGATGAGAAAGATGAAGGCGAAGAAGACGAAAGTGCTGGATATGAAGACGACGGAGAAGAAAAGGACGGCGAAGAACCGGTAAACGATGAAGATGACAAAGATGAGGGCGATGAAGTCGAAAGTGCTGCAGATGCAGAAGACGGAGAAGTAAAGAACGGCGAAGAACCGGTAAACGATGAAGATGAGAAACATGAGGGCGAAGAAGACGAAAGTGCTGCAGATGGAGAAGACGGAGAACAAAAGGACGGCGAACAACCGGAAAACGATGAAGATGAGACAGATGAAGGCGAAGAAGACGAAGGTGCCTCAGATGAAGAAGGCGGAGAAGAAAAGGAAGGTGAAGAAGCGGTAAACAATGAAAATGAGAATGATGATGGCGAAGAAGACGAAAGTGCTGCAGATGAAGAAGCCGGAGAAGAAAAGGACGGCGAAGAACCGGTAAACGATGATGATGATGAGAGAGATGAGGGCGAAGAAGTCTAAAGTGCTGCAGATGGAGAAGACGGAGAAGAAAAGGACGGCGAAGAATCGGTAAACGATGAAGATGAGACAGATGAAGGCGAAGACGAAAGTGCTGCAGATGAAGGAGACGGAGAAGAAAAGGAAGGAGAAGAACCGGTAAACCATGAAGATGAGGAACATGAAGGCGAAGAAGACGAAAGTGCTAGAGATGAAGACGGCGGAGAAGAAAAGGACGGCGAAGAACCGGTAAACAATGAAGATGAGAAAGAAGAGGCCGAAAAAGACGAAAGTGGTGCAGATGAAGAAGGAGAAGAAAAGGAAAGTGAAGAACAAGTAAACGATGAAGATGAGAAAGATGAAGGCGAAGAAGAGGAAAGTGGTGCAGATGAAGAAGCAGAGAAGGAAGATGAAGAAGCAGTAAACGATGAAGATGAGAAAGATGAAGGCGAAGAAGACGAAAGTGCTAGAGATGAAGACGGCGGAGAAGAAAAGGACGGCGAAGAACCGGTAAACAATGAAGATGAGAAAGAAGAGGGCGAAAAAGACGAAAGTGGTGCAGATGAAGAAGGAGAAGAAAAGGAAAGTGAAGATCAAGTAAACGATGAAGATGAGAAAGATGAAGGCGAAGAAGAGGAAAGTGGTGCAGATGAAGAAGCAGAAAAGGAAGATGAAGAACCAGTAAGCGATGAAGATGAGAAAGATGAAGGCGAAAAAGACGGAAGTGTTGCAGATGAAGACGACGGAGAAGAAAAGGACGGCGAAGAACCGGTAAACGATGAAGATGAACCGGTAAACGATGAAGATCAGAAAGCTGAGGGCGCAGAAGACGAAAGTGGTGCAGATGAAGAACGAGAAGGAAAGGAAGGCGAAGAACCAGTAAACGATGAAGATGAGAAAGATGAAGGCGAAGAAGACGAGAGTGGTGTAGATGAAGACGGAGAAGATAAGGACGGCGAAGAGCCGGTAAACGATGAAGACGAGAAGGATGACGGCGAAGAAAACGAAAGTGCTGCAGATGAAGAAGACGGAGAAGAAAAGGAAGGTGAAGAACCGGTAAACGATGAAGATGAGAAAGATGAGGGCGAAAAATACGAAAATGTTGAAGATGGAGAAGACGCCAAAGATCCGGTAGGCAATGAAGATGAGGAAGATGAGATCGAAGAAAACGAAAGTGCTGCAGATGGGGAAGGCGGAGAAGAAAAGGAAGGTGAAGAACCGGTAAACGATGAAGATGAGAAAAATGAGGGCGAAGAAGACGAAGGTGCTGCAGATGAAGAAGGCGGAGAAGAAAAGGAAGGTGAAGAACCGGTAAACGATGAAGATGAGAAAGATGAAGGCGAAGAAGACGAAAGTGCTAGAGATGAAGACGGCGGAGAAGAAAAGGACGGCGAAGAACCGGTAAACGATGAAGATGAGAAAGACGACGGCGAAGAAGTCGAAAGTGCTGCAGATGGAGAAGACGGAGAAGAAAAGAACGGCGAAGAACCGGTAAACGATGAAGATGAGAATGATGAGGGCGAAGAAGACAAAAGTGGTGCAGATGGAGAAGACGGAGAAAAGGACGGCGAAGAACCGGTAAACGATGAAGATGAGACAGATGAAGGCGAAGAAGAGGAAAGTGCTGCAGATGAAGGAGACGGAGAAGAAAAGGAAGGTGAAGAACCGGTAAACGATGAAGATGAGATAGATGAAGGCGAAGGAGACGAAAGTGCTGCAGATGAAGAAGACGGAGAAGAAAAGGAAGATGAAGAACCAGTAAACGATGAAGATGAGAAAGATGAAGGCGAAGAAGACGAAAGTGGTGCAGATGAAGAAGACGGAGAAGAAAAGGAAGGTGAAGAACCGGTAAACGATGAAGATGAGAAAGATGAGGGCGTAGAAGACGAAAGTGGTGCAGATGAAGAAGGAGAAGAAAAGGAAGGTGAAGAACCAGTAAACGATGAAGAAGAGAAAGATGAGGACGAAGAAGACGAAAATGGTGCAGATGAAGAAGAAGCAGAAAAGGAAGGTGAAGGACCAGTAAACGATGAAGATGAGAAAGATGAAGGCGAAGAAGACGAAAGTGCTGCAGATGGAGAAGGAGCAGAAAAGGAAGGTGAAGAACCAGTAAACGATGAAGATGAGAATGATGAAGGCGAAGAAGACGAAAGTGGTGGAGATGAAGGAGAAGAAAAGGAAGATGAAGAACCAGTAAACGATGAAGATGAGAAACATGAAGGCGAAGAAGACGAAAGTGCTGCAGATGAAGAGGACGGAGAAGAAAAGGAAGGTGAAGAACCGGAAAACGATGAAGATGAGAAAGATCATGGCGAAGAAGACGAAAGTGTTGCAGATGAAGAAGAAGAAAAGGAAGGTGAAGAACCAGTAAACGATGAAGATAAGAAAGGTGAAGGTGAAGAAGATGAAAGTGGTGCAGATGAAGAAGGAGCAGAAAAGGAAGGTGAAGAACCTGTAAACGATGAAGATGAGAATGATGAAGGCGAAGAAGACGAAAGTGTTGGAGATGAAGAAGGAGAAGAAAAGGAAGGTGAAGAACCAGTAAACGGTGAAGATGAGAAAGATGAAGGCGAAGAAGACGAAAGTGGTGCAGATGAAGAAGATGGAGAAGAAAAGGAAGGGGAAGAACCGGTAAACAATGAAGATGAGAAAGATGAGGGCGAAAAAGACGAAAGTGGTGCAGATGAAGAAGAAGAAGAGGAAAGTGAAGAACAAGTAAACGATGAAGATGAGAAAGATGAAGGCGAAGAAGACGAAAGTGGTGCAGATGAAGAAGAAACAGAAAAGGAAGGTGAAGAACCAGTAAACGGTGAAGATGAGAAAGATGATGGTGTAGAGGACGGAAGCGCTGCAGATGAAGACGACGGTAAAGAAAAGGACGACGAAGAACCGGTAAAAGATGAAGATGAGAGAGATGAGGGCGAAGAAGACGAAAGTGCTGCAGATGAAGAAGACGGAGAAGAAAAGGACGGCGCAGAACCGGTAAACGATGAAGATGAGAAAGATGAGGGCGAAGAAGACGAAGGTGCTGCAGATGAAGAAGACGGAGAAGAAAAGGAAGGTGAAGAACCGGTAAACGATGAAGATAAGAAAGATAATGGCGAAGAAGACGAAAGTGCTGCAGATGAAAGAGACGGAGTAGAAAAGGACCGTGAAGAACCGGTAAACGATGAAGATGAGAAAGATGAGGGCGAAGATGACGAAATTGCTGCAGATGAAGAAGACGGAGAGGAAGAGAAAGGTGAAGAACCAGTAAACGATGAAGGTGAGAAAGATGAGGGCGAAGAAGACGAAAGTGCTGCAGATGAAGAAGGCGGAGAAGAAACGGACGGTGACGAACCGATAAAGAATGAAGAAGAGAAAGATGAGGGTGAGGAAGTCGAAAGTCCTGCAGTTGAGGAAGAAGGAGAAGAAAAGGAAGGTGAAGAACCGGTAAACGATGAAGATGAAGAAGAGGGCGAAGAAGACGAAAGTGCTGAAGATGAGGAAGGCGAGGAAGAAAAGGACGGTGAAGAACCGATAAACGATGAAGATGAGAAAGAAGAGGGCGAAGAAGACGGAAGTGCTGTAGATGAAGAGGGCGAGGAAGTAAAGAACGGTGAAGAACTAGTAAACGATGAAGATGAGAAAGAAGAGGTCGAAGAAGACGAAAGTGCTGCATATGAGGAAGGTGGAGAAGAAAAGGGCGGTGAGGATCTGGTAAACGATGAAGATGAGAAAGAAGAGGGCGAAGAAGACGAAAGTGCTGAAGATGAGGAAGGTGGTGAAGAGAAGGCCGGTGAGGATCCGGTAAACGATGAAGATGATAAAGAAGAGGGCGGAGAAGACGAAAGTGCTGTAGATGAGGAAGGCGGAGAACAGGAGAATGAACAAGAAGACGTTGATAAATTAGAAAAGAATAAGGATGAGGAAGGAGAGAGTGAAAACGAGACTGCAGATGAGGATGGTTATGGAGGAAATGACGATCAAAGGAGTGACGAATCGGCGAATTCTAAAGATAGAAGAGTACAGGAGGGAGGTGACGAAACTGGCGATGGGAATGAAGAAAGAAATGGCAATCAGGTGGATAATGAAAGTGAACGTGAAATTGAGGAGGGGATTGAGTCAGGTAAGAAAGAGGGCGATGAAGACCACAATGAAAGAGACGAGAAAGAAAAGAGCGGTGATAATGGTAATGAATCAGTAGAAGATGATGCGGATGTAGTCGATGACAGTAAAAGTAAAAACGGCAGAAGTTACAGAGAAACCATGCCCGAAAATGAAGATCACAATAACGGGCACTAAGGGAAGAGTTAGTAAGCAAAAGGAATGGGATTAAGGTGTCTTAATTGTATACAAAATGCATTGTCCCTCTTTCATATAGTGGAAGTTGATAATCGCAATTACAAAATGTATAATGAAGTGGTAATCTTATTTAGAAATTACTGTTATGTTCAGGTAGGCCTGCTTCCTTTTTGTGGGTTTCTGAGGAATTAGAGGTGACGGTGCTGCTAAAAAATTATATATTTTTGTTTGAGAGGGATAATAGTTTTCCATTTTGGTATTACTTATTTGACAGAGATGAAATATGGTTGTTATTAAAGTATAACAAAATTGATTCTCAATTCTAGTGATATTTGGTTAAAAGTACGAGGATCATTTCATAAATAATGCACAGGTTGGCAGAACTGTGACGTGGATGATGCAACACCTATGAAAATTACATCAGTTGCAGCTGAAGATTTGAGAAAGAAGTACGTGAGTTCGTTCCGTCATAGCATATTGTATATGTTTAGGCAACGAGAGCTAGAAATGGAATCTACTATGTTTCGGGTACTGTGACGATTGAACATCAAAAATCGAATCTTTATGCGGCAATATCTCACAGAAATCCACAGCGGAGCGGAGTTCGTGGTGAGCTTTCAACGGACCGTAGTACAGTTTCTCGTTGAACTACTCGTTTTCGTATCAGCTTTGACGATGATGCAAGATTAGGAAGGCCGAAAACATCAACAAAGTGTGAAACTTGTGGCGGAAGGTCTTCAAGAAGATCGTCGAGCGAAATATGAGGCATTTTGAGAAGCTACGGGGATTTCACAAACTTCATTATTCCGTATTTTGACAAATGATTTGAAGAAGAAAACAATTTCTGCACGATGGGTCCCTCACTGCTTGACAGCTGTTCAAGCAGCAGAAACGCCTGGACATTGCAAACTTGCTGACACTGCCATCACGAAAACGATTAGTCCAACGGGAAACTGTAGTAGGCCCACCACAAACTCCACCTAAAGCACTATGGGAAGTGTGGATTTCTGTGGGAGGTTTGCCACGCCAAGATTCAATTTTTGAACTTCAATTTTCACAGTACCCGAGACACTTTTAGCCTCCATTTCTAGCTCTGATTACATAAATACAGAGTCGGCTACGGACGAAACGAACACATGTGCTCCTTCCTCAAGCCTTCAACTGCAACTGACGTAATTTCTATTGGTGTTGTATAATCCACTTTACAGTTCTGCCAACCCGTGCATTATTTATGAAATGATCCTCGTAATTAAAAGTTTTTGTAACCATAGCGATAACATATTTTACCATTTGAAGAGAAACAATGAAAGACTTATCCTTTAGTAAAGAGAAAATTTTTTAATATTCGCTTTAATTGTTATTTAAATATTTTCTTCAATCGTAGCCTATATACATATATTATATAGATATAGATTATCCGTAAGCCGTCGTATGTGTCTGAGGCAGCTTACGTATCAATCATTTAGATATATGGTTACATTTAAACAGACCTTCGGACTGAAATACAGCAGAAAAATGTGATGTTCAGCACTATCACCTCTGTTATCACGTACCACAACTATATGCGACCCGATCCATGTGTAAATTCACATTCATACATTCTGCAATAATTGCAACTTTATTTTTTTTCTGATGAGCATCTTGTAACTGAAATACAGGCAGGATAGAATATCTCCCAAAGTATCTATGATTCCCTTGCTTTTAAAATCTGTTTGGTTGTAATATATTTTTTTAATTTTTTTCGTTTAAGTTACTAATATTCCCTAATACCTTGTTATCTGCACAGTGGAGAACGGCAGAGGAAGGTCAATTTTAAATTATCGTTATTACTTTAAGAATAGCTCTTTACAAAATTTTAAAACGTTGATCTTAAACTACATAGTATGCTATTCATTTCTTGAAAATTAAATCTTTCAAGCAATCACCATTCATATGTAGACACTCTACACACTTCCGTCGTACGTCGTGCACAGATCAAATACAACAATCATAACTAATCAAATAAAAACAATAAATAAACTAAAAATCTCTTTAAACGTAAATACTATTTATAGAAATTTTATACATAAACGGCCTTACTAATAAACCGTGTATAATTTTTATACGATACTCATGCAGAGTTGACATAGAAAACGATACTAATAAACCATGCATAAGCGGTGGATGTATAAACAATCTGTAACTATACATGGAAATTGCTTTGCAGTAATTATATACACGAAACCTTGTTTAAGCGTTGTATATAGAGACAAAAATGGCGCTCCTCTAACAGCTTTTCGTATCGATTGTTGACTTGTAACCATAGAAGAACAAACCAAAGAGCACAGAATAATTAGAATTATATTGCTGTAGCTGTACCCTCTGACCAAAATATGCGTGGTAATCGATCAGGCCCTTCTTTACTATCGATACTTAGCGCGGCACACTAGCGCGCACTATCGGATGCAATAAAGAACCTCGGATATCTTATTAGCTTTCGCAATGAAGTAATGACAAAAGTATTACGTAGCTGTGTAACAGTTGTACTGTTTTACACGACGCATGTAGTGATTATTAGTAAGGAATTTATACACGACTTAAAAACGAGCTATTCATTGTGTAAGTATAAGACAGTTAAACGTCTATATAAAACTTTTTATTAGTAAGACTGAAAGATTCTATATCAACTGCGATTTAGAGCTGCGCAACAAATCTACTGAAATATTTGTGATTTTATGACGTAGGTTTGCCTTCAATCTTTCATTATTTTGTGGTCGATCTTGAAACAGTGCCATTCAAGTATCCCCGCAGGGATCTTCCTGGCGAGGATGAGTGATCTGATTTGAAAAAAAAAAAAAGCCATTTTACTTTATTCTTGGAGGCCCCGGCGGTGTGGAAAGTTGCTCCAACGTATTGAAACCAGGTTGCACGACAAAATCATGTAATTTCATTAATAAAAATGTTTCATTAATATTCACATTCCTGGCTGATGTCACCATGTAGCATTTCTCGCATCATCCCAAAAAAGAAAGGACCAATTATCCCAGAAGACGATATTACACACCACATGGTTAATTTCCCACTGTGTGGTGACTACTCGTGTAAGTGAAGAGGATTGTTTCAAGACTAATACCTAAAATTCTGTTTATTCACAACACCACACAAATGTAAAAATATGCTTCGTCAGATATCCGCAATTTTTCTAAAAAAATCTTCCTTTTCATTCATGCGATTTAAAATCTCTTCATAAAATGTTCTTCGGGAGAGATCATTAGGCTTTAACTGGTCCACTGCCAGGATCTTGTAGGGATGGCAATGAAGATTATAATTCAATATTCTTCTTACACTCCGGTCGGATAAGTTCATTGCAACAGCATCCCTCATCACCGAGAGCAATTATTGCAAATAGCACGCTTCATGGCCCAGCGCATTTATTACAACAGCATGCTTCATCGCCATGGGTGGGCAACTCGTGCTCTCGAAGTGTGAACACAACCTCAGTGCAGGTAGAACGGACTCTGTACTAGCTATAGTGTCTGTATACAAGTTTGCTCGCGTCTGCAGTCAGTGACGGCTCGTTTTAAGTGAAAAATAATATAATCCCCAGATCGTTTCCCTTTAATGATGAGTCGAAAGAGAAATATTTTTTTATTAAAAAGGGAGGTAAATCTTGTATTATATTCTATTACACTTTCTTACGCATGACATTTTTGTAGTGCTCGGGAAAAGTGGCACAAGTCAAAAATGTTAATTTTACAGGAGAAGGAAAAAAACTGTCTTCACATTGGTTTATGTTGATTTGATTTTCTTCTGTATGAATTATTGTAATGGGAGAAATACTTATGTCTCTTTTTCCAAGCGAGCAGATGTTCCGTAAGTTGTTAATAAATTAATAAAAAATGTTTGTGAAAACTGACTTATGCCACTTTTCCCAAACACTGCAGAGTTTATGTTACAAATAAACACAGTGAAGGTTTTAGTAAAGATCGAACCGTTCGTTATGCTGCCTAAGTCAGAATTTCCAAACATACTCCTTGGTTCCATTTATAATGTATATGCTTGAGTCAGAGTTTAATACAGGAAAGAAGTGTAAAAGGTCTCAATGTACAGAAAGAGCTTTGAAGTAAGTTTATTTCATCTACCGTGACATATGAAAAATACTTCCTTGAATTTGTGATTATTTGCGAATACAACTATTACCTTTCTGAGAACAGAGGAATACTCTTGAAATTATGACTTGAAAATTTTCGCGTTCTATGTTTCAAATAAGACTTATAATAAGAAATATTAACAAATAGTGTAATAATAAATGTCGCAGTTACGTTTGTTGAATCTTGAAAAGGTTATAATATAATTTTCTTATTTGTGCTTAGGTACAGTCTGTCTAAAATTACTATAATTATTATGCCATGCGTCAATCTGAAATTCAAATCATGGAGAGTAGAATCACGACCACCTGCATGAGCCGCCGGAGCACACCGTGGCAATGAACTGCTTTTGCAGCGAAACTACGAACAACTTGTAACTGCTGCGGCTGGCTCCGTCTGTCTTTCTGTATTTCAAGGTTTTTAGCACTTTGTGAGCACGATTTGCGCATCCATGTTCATGGCCGAAAGGAATAATTGCAATAGCATGCTTCATGGCCGAGCGCATTGGACTCCAGTTGACAGTAACTCTCACTGCAGGAATAGTTTCTGGTGCACACTTGGTCTTCTCCTCCCTTGAGGCTTCTTCTTCTGTGCCGAAACAGTTTGCTTTTATGACATCAGCAGATGGAACGGAATCATGGGGCCCTAAATTATAATGGCGAAATTAGTGCCTCATAACTGTCGTTATTTTTATAAAAGCTTTTCACAGCAAAAGCACGCTGTTGACCTAACCACTGATCCATGTTCACTGAATAGCATTGTCATGGCAACAAATTGCGCACGCAGTTTGTTTCCTCTTCATTCGGTTCTTACAGAAACCCCTAAACTTAAAATCGTTAGTTCCTCTGCCGGACACTGTAGCCTATATTTTAAATTATATACAGTATACTCATTATTAAGTTATATTATTCCAGCATTATATTTTACGCGTATATCCAATTATACTGGGAAAGAAACTTGGAGTAACTAAACGTTTCTAATCTACAAGTACTCGTAGTTACTATTGAAAAATACTGAGACACTACAACCCCCAGGGACTTGCAAGGTGAAGAAGGATAATATTATAGCATCAAAATGAAAAATAAGTTACTAAATCCTTGCGAATTAGTGGCTATAATAAGTTACTTTCATAGACTTTCTTTTATACACGAAACTGCAAAGTGATGTATTAACTTCTACAAAACATTCTCAGTTTTACATTGACGTATATGTAGTCAAATTCTCAGAATACACGACAATACAAATTGATACATAATGGTAATTTGAGTTTTAGTATTTAACCTTTATTAGATCTAAAACTCAGCAATTGTAGTATTATGATCTCTAGTCGAGAACATCCAACCAAATAAATGGAAATACCTTATGTATAATATATAGTGAATTTTGAGGACCAAAATTCTTACTGCGTCACAAGTTTGCAACGAAGGATGCATATATCCATTCTGAGTTTTTTTACATAGCTCTTGAATACGCATGCGCGTGGAATTGTGTCTTTAAATTCAATTGTTGAGATATGTATCTCTCTTGCCTTATATATTAAACACATAAACTTTGTTTTGCTTATAAATCATAGAATCACAATTGTCACTGTGTAACTTTATTATGAGTGAAAAAGAACAAATACGAATGATTTTGTGTAACGATTTTGTCAACTGTACAATAGGCTATAGTACCTACTGTATGTGATATTTATAGCTCATATTAATAAGCAAGTCTCATTTATATAGGTATTAATCTACTCCATAGAGTAGATAAGTTACATCCGACCTGTTATTTCATGCATATAATATACTCATTAAAACGCATTGTATTTCATTCTATTTCATTTAATGTAAAATTTGTCGTTCCTACAACGGATTTATCCTAAATAAAGTACTAAATCCAATTTTCTATGTTATTATAGACCAATATATCCAATGGCGGCTCGTGATAAAATATTATCTGTGTTCACAATTTTGTGTTCCAAAATCGAAGAGAATTTCAAATCGTACGTTTTTAGCCTAATATGAAATGCCATGATTCCAATGTTTCACTGTCGAAAAAACCGTATATAAATTCAAAACAATATATAATAATAATAATAATAATAATAATAATAATAATAATAATAATAATAATGAAACCTAGTCTTTTTATTTCCAATTTTTCCTGGAAAGCCAGTTTACCCAGTTCTTTACTCTTCAAAATTAATTGAACAGAGTTCATTGTTTACGTTTGTTAAAAATTAATACATAAAACAATTTACAAAAGCGTGTGTTCAGTAATATACTGTATTTTGATTCACAACACACTGATACACTATAGCCTATACCAGTACTGTAATCCCATTCGCATAGATTGATTACTATAAATACATGCCAGTAAACATTATTCTTAAATAATATACACCACCATACAGATATTTAAATTCATACCACCATCACATTCAGCCAGCACGTCTTTGAAAGCCAAACTATGCTATATGCCGACACTGAAGTATAGTAATTCACAAACTACACTCTCGTAGCAGCACTGTACACACATCCACATTTGGAACAACAGTGAGGTGCTGACACCTGCAGGCTAAAATACAGACTTATTAAATTTTTTCTCGAGATATAGCACGTAAACGATAGGCATCGATGCATCTGACATCTGTAGGACAGATTCACTGTTCACTTAACGCTTTGTGCTCTTGACGAGTCATAAGCGGCCAGCGAAAGACAATTTTCTCCCGCGCATGCGTGAAATTCCTGTAACCTTCTTGAAAAGAGCACGGCTTGTACGTGAACGGATGTTGCCAAATTTACATAAGAAGTTTAAGCAAGATGCGGGAAGTTTAAATTACTCGATCCTGATATTATACATTCCCACTACGCCAATACGGTATTAAATAATAAAACTAGTCGTGTATTAATGGAAACAAGGTGTTCACGTGCTCTTGTGCTCTTATTAACGCACCGCCACTGAATATATCTATGCTTATGTGCAGAATATGTTTACCATACATGGCATGGAATAAGAGCAGTGTATAAGCCATTCGATAATATCTCGTGAAACCTACCTGCGCGTAAGAAGGAAAAAGTGGATCGAGAGGCTTCCCTCTCTCGCTATGCTTCGACTTGCAAACTAGCCAGCTCACTTACCCCCCCCCCCCACCATAAGGTTGTTACTACGCTATGAGCTACGGCGCACAAAGCATTCTGTTTCACGAGATAACGAATGACCTATACGTGTGTCCATCCGTCCTTTCCATAGCCCAGGGATGCAGAACTGAGAGAGAGAGAGAGAGAGAGCGAGGGAGAGGGAGAGAGGTAGAAAAATGGAGAAAGCATTGGTTCCCCTTCCACAGTACGCCGACGTTGAATGACGTCTCCGTGACTCGTCTGCAACCATGTAGCATAAAGGTACGGTTACACATCGCTACTTTTGCAGCGCAACTTTTGTACTGCAGCTGCAAAAGTTGCATGTCGTGTTCACACGTAACCAAAAGTAGCGCGCTGCACGCTACTTTTCGAGCTGAGCAACCCGAGTGCTGCAAAAGTTTCAATTGGAGGTTGCGAGTCTGTTCACACACAAGGCGCTACTTTTGCAGCCGCAGTCATGCTGCAGGTTTCCATCTCCGTGTTGACTTCTCAATATACATTTTGTGGTTATGTTCGCATTATTAAGAAACTCATGCGAAAGCTTCCTTATCTATTATTTGCTTTTCTGTCGTATCTAGTATTCAGAAATTGACATTATTTTTACTATAAAGCTTTTAAAAACGCCTATATACTTAAATGATAACCAATAGTATATTCACGTAATCAATGTTGGCAACCCTCCTGTTTGGAACTACGCTACGGAAAATTTAAAAAATGAATTATATCGTCAGCAATTATACTCAGACTGTGTTGTGTATGTAATAACTGTTACAAATAATTTATTTCCATAACATTTAACATTAAAATATATCCAAACAATAAAAGTATCATTGGCACATTTGGGTGGTGGCAGCAAAAGTTTCAACAAAACCGATATCAAAAATGCTGCGGCTGCAACCCTGAGAACCCTGTTCACACGTCGCTACTTTTAAGCTGCGCGCAGCATGGAAAAGTAGCGGGCAGCAGGTTCGGCAGCCGCTACTTTTCGGGTTGCACCGTTGTTCACACGTCGCAGTACAAGAGTTGCGCAGTTTTTTGTATTGCATCGCTGCAAACGTAGCGACGTGTGACCGTACCTTTAGACACTGAATACAAATCCTCTCTACCCTACCAAGTCAATGACGTGTGGGGTTAAAGGAAGGGATGAGTGACGTATTCCGGCTTGTGACGTCTGCCACAACTGTCGCCCAGTTCTTCATGCCTGCTATAGCTGATAAATTGGATTTAAGTCAAGCTCACGTAGTGGAGAATTTCTCCTATAAATGCATATACAATACCCAAAAGTCACTACCTATTAAAATAAAAAAAAAACACAGATCTAATGGTAAAATGATACTTTATTGATAGCTAATTAATTGAATGATTGATTTATTATATAGCAATGCACTCTAGTGTTTACATAAGTAATAGTAACTACAGTCTATACAAAACTAGAAAGGTATGGGCAGTTCTCTCTCTTGAGCGGGACGGGAGCGATGTTGCGAAGTTGTACGGTGCAAGGTCTCTAGATGTCGCTGTCGAACAGCTATTATCGAAGGACTTTGGTATGGTGCGGCTGATTGCGCCGCCTACCAGTCGTGTCGGAACCAGTGAGCTGAACAGCTGACGCGAACGCGTAAATTTATATCATACGGACTCTTTGAATAGACAAATATAATAATAATAATAATAATAATAATAATAATAATAATAATAATAATAATAATAATAATCTCCAGGTTCCTTAAAACCCATAAGTATTATTATTATTATTATTATTATTATTATTATTATTATAACGGTGACAAAAAGTAACTGGATGTGAATATGGTACAGTGTGCAAAAAAATAAGTAGTTTATACGTAATCAAGATTTCATAGTATAAATATGAAGTCATAAAGGAAAGATACAGTTTTTAGCTCCATAGCCTACCTTACATCAGCCAATAACGTCTCGTGGAGATGTATCTGGCCTTCATAAATCTGAGTGTCTTAATATGGCAAACAATACAGAAAATAGTGGGGCGTGTGGTTTATCTGTGCCAGGCATTTCAGATATTTGTATCAGTAATAATGACGCAGAATCAATTTTATCCCGATTACTTATATAGGGCGAAAGATGATACTAATCCTATTTCTGACAATCCTACAAGGTGGATAACAAATTAATCCTTTCGCAAATGAAATTACGGTACTCAAAATATGGACAGTGACTTTAAAAATTCACGCATGCAATATATTGACTTTCCAAGTATACTTAAGTAAAACTTTGTTCTACAAAACCATGAGGAATGATGAGAAACGATAAGGATAGTGTCAGTTCTCTCCATTAACATCTCGCAGCCATTGGTATTTTTATATTTAAAACCTAAATTATTTATGATAGCGTTTAGAGAAGAAACATTGCCTTGGAAGATTCCCTATCTCGTAGCAAAATTATATATATATTCCTCATTAAAGATGACAATATGATTAAAAGCGCAGTAAAGGAAATATTACAATTACCAGGTGACACCCCTAATAGCATGATATATACAAGTAACAAATACAAAGGACTGTCGGTGATGCACGCTACATGGGAAGCCTATCTGCAGCAACTCAACATCAATACCAAGCTAGAAAACCTAAATGACCAGCACGTTAATGCTTTACGAGACTACGAAACTATAAGAACCCGTTGCTTGTCGGAACTGCAAGTGAGCAGAGATGAGGCTACAGGATCCGTGAAGCAATTAAGGCAACATCTTCGGTACCGTGAATTTACAACCTGGTGTGCATACCCTCAGAAAGGAAAAGGAGTTGTATTGTTTGAAGAAGTACCTGCAGCCAACTCGTGGATCATCAAGCATGACGGATTATCAAGTTCTGAATGGAGAGAAATGCTAAAAATGACTGCGATGGTGGCACCAGTACGTTCTCTCCCTGGTCGCTCTACAGGCACAACCCACCGTAGGCACTGCAGTGAGTATGAAACTTTAACACATGTGCTTGGGAGTTGCCCACAGGGAGAAGTACTCAGAATAAAACGTCACAACACCATACGTTCTATGATCGCAGATGCACTTCGATCCAAAAATCTAAACGTTCACGAGGAAGTTCAATGTATTGCTGATGGTGGAAGCAATCGTAGGATCGATATCATAGCTATAAATAGGAATAAATAGTCAGCCGAAATAATTGATCCTACCATCAGATTTGAAATCTCAGCCACTCAACCATCTGAAGTGAATGAAGAGAAAAAGAAAATCTACGAGCCCACGATTCAGTACCTATCGGCGAAATACAACATAGAAAAAATCACAGTTACCGGTCTTTTCTTCGGAGCGAGAGGCACCATCCCGAAAGCCTTTGTAAAGTCGAGGGAAAAATACAAGCTGACGAGGGATCTTCAAGATGACATCGTCACCACCATTATAAAATTTTCTGTAGCGATATTTCGTCAGCATCTTTACATTCAATTTAAATTATATTTGGTTCTATTTTTTTTTTCTTTTGTCTTATTCACTTTTGTCTGAAACCTGTTTATATAATTTTTCATTTTAAATTTTATTGTGAGCTATTCTGTGTCGCAGGGCAAACTCAAAATATTAGTCAGACTACTAAATTAAATTAATATATATATATGTATATATATATATTATACGGTACAATATAAATACACAAGCCGCTGGAATAACTACGAAAACAATAGCCACGACAGAACACCAATATTTTCTGTAACACAGCAACGAAGATTAAACTCTTCCGAACAAAATAGCTGGCTACAACGTGCTCGCTGTGAAACAGGTGGCAACGCCGACATTATTTGTCTATGGCAGCGTTTCTCAAACTATCGTCCGCGGACCACATGTGGTCCTCGAGGTCTGACCTTCTGGTCCTTCAAAAAAGGCAGAAGAAAAAATAAAATTCAAACGAATTACGTGTCACTCTATAGCCCCTGTAAACCAACCAGGGACAACCCAAACCCATAACAGAGGACCGAACGTTTTTCATGTATTTAGGCCTATGACTTTCTTAATAGTTTTCCCGACACTCAGTCTGCACATTGAAATGGTCACGTACTGTACGTCGTACACCAATCAATAATATAACTCTTAGGTCACAATTTGAAATTTATTTTCCAAGTATATATGTCGAATTTTCTTGGGTTCGTGATCACTTTTATTGCGATATTGAAACTAACAAACTTTCATTGAAAGAGAACAGTTAATTGAACTCTCGAATGACACAGGACTTAAAATGAAATTCCAAGCGGAAGGTACGGTCAATTTCTGGCCCTCATCACAAGTGAAAAGAGAATATAGTGAATTGTACAATGGTGCTTTAAAGATTATAATTCATTTGCTTTTACGTATCTGTGTGAGAAAGGGTTTCATCACTAACTCTAATAAAAAACAAAGTACCGAAATCGACTTCATGTATGTAACGATCTCCAACTTAAGCTTACCAGTACATCCAAATGTAGAACTGTGCAAGAATCGTCAGGCTTATCCATCTCATTAACAATTATTTATTTTGTTTAGTTAATAAGTTAAAGATTATCCAAACTCTAATAGCCATGATTTATTAAAACACGAAAATGATTTTTTTCTTTTAACATTAACTTAATTAGTTAATAATATAAAATTAAATTAATTAAATTAATTTTTTGCTCGACCGTGCCGAAATGTAGTAATTATACACCTGGTAGCAGTCCTTTAATGCATGTCATTAAAGTACACCTACTCATTAAAGTGCATGTGTTCAGCCAATGACAAGTCAGCTTTGTACCGTTATAAAACCTCAGCCAATGACAAGTCAGCTTTGTACCGTTATAAAACCGCAAGTATAAATTATTATCCGATACGCAATCGAAAGAGAATTAGCGAAAAGTCACGGAGGCTGGAAATCCAATACTGTCGCAGAAGGTTATGTTCTGTTACTATAATAATTAGCGTTAATTGTAAATAATATTCAAATAAATTCAATTTGTCATCTCGTTTTTCAATGTCTAATTTAATTTCAATGTTATATCAAAGTTAATATTTAGTTTACTCTGTAGGTTCTTATAGGCTATCAAGGTCAATATGGACATCTGTTCCTCGGAAAAAATCAATACTTTCGCGTCTGCGCACATCTCACAATTTACGAGTATTGCTCAAGGTCAGTTAGATACAAATAAAATGAATAATTTAAAGTTAGAAATATGGTCGAGGATAAAAAGTCGTATGAAACTCGCCTATAATGGTAATTAAGAAGCTCGTATGAAAATTATGAAACTCGCTTGCGCTCGTTTCATAAACATCCATACTTGCTTCTTAATTGCTATCATTATAGGCTCGTTTCATAATGTACTATTAATTAATCAATTCTGTTTTAAAATATAAATAATTGCTACAAAAATGAAAAATTTGCTTTCGAAGGGAACAGGAGTAAGGTGGTCCGCGGAACTGTTCTGACTTAAAAAAGTGGTCCCCACTTCAAAAGAGTTTGAGAAATGCCGGTCTATGGTATATACTGTACCCAGAACGTCCTTCGCCCTTCCTCCACGCCATCTCTGACTACGCTTCTATTTATTTGTCTTTGGACCACATTCCACCTTCTCGACCAAATTGAATAGGGTAAGGGGCGTTTGGATTCTTCCACACCTACAGGTTAATCTGATGAAAAGAAAAAAAATAGAGTTGGATTAGTTCATAGAAGGCCAGAGAAAAATTACATTACAGAATTTTACACCGTTAAAGAAGACCCGGATCGGTATGACAAAGGAGCAGGTGAGCGGCTATTATTCATTATATATTATGTTTTATTTAACGACGCTCGCAACTGCAGAGGTTATATCAGCGTCGCCGGATGTGCCGGAATTTTGTCCCGCAGGAGTTCTTTTACATGCCAGTAAATTTACTGACATGAGCCTATCGCATTTAAGCACACTTAAATGCCATCGACCTAGCTCGGGATCGACCCCGCAACCTTGGGCATAGAAGGCCAGCGCTATACCAACTCGTCAACCAGGTCGACGACTCTTTATATGTGAAGCCCAAGATAAGATTAGGAAACAACCGGGTACTGTTGTTGTTAAGTCACTGTCCGAACACAGGACGTCTCAAACTCACAAGTGATACCAACAAAGCACAGCTTATGAGGCAACTAGGTCTACTAACTAATAACGTAAGTCTATAGTATTTCATAATTAGAATGGGATAGGGTGGCCAGTTCCTTTTCCCCTCCATTGCATACATTGCCGATTAGCTACATATTACACTAATCAGACTTCAGATGTATACAAACAATTGAAGTTTTTTTTTTTTTTTTTTTTTTTGTAAAAACAATCATAATCCAAAAAAACATAATATCAAGAGAGACAAAAAACTATCTTGCATGGGTATTGTTGACACTCTAAGTATGAAATTAATCATGCCGTTTCTTAAGGTATTTTAGAAGCTTGAGAAAACTGAAGTACGTTTATAACTTAAATTGTCTCATAGAAATACATGTGTGAATGTAGGTAACTGTGGACAATGCTTGTTTTAAGAAAAAAAAATACTCTGTTGTGGCTGAAGTGTGCCTCTCCTATAATCTTTTTTTTTTTTCTTTATTATATCCTGTTTTTTCTCCTTTCGTTGCTAACGTTTCTTCCATGGGGTTACTTCTGTACCTAAAGATGACTCCATTAACTATTATAACAATTCACGTGCTACAGTATTTTTCTCTGAAGTGGTTTTTGCCGCGTACATAAGAAGCTGTACTGCCAATCAACTACAGTTTAACATTGTATGGATAAATGTTTCAAGATGATGTGAATGGGTTATTTGTAAATGATACCATCGTTCTCGACCAGAGCTGCAGAACTGTAGCTCCTCAGAGCGACTGCTTTACTCCCTTTCTTACCCCACCCACCTTCTCTTGAAGTGCGGTCATGGCGTTCTAGTTACGCTCGGCTGCATCAGCATTCATTCTCGCCGCGGCAGGTATACAATACCCTATCAAGAATTACAAATGAACAGATAATAAAATCCTTAGGAACATACCTTTAGAAAGTAAGAGAAAAATGGATGAGGGAAATAAATAAATTAAAAGACATGTAAAATAAATTTTAAAATGTATGTGTGCATATAATGTAAGAAGGTCTACCTATGTATATATCTTTCTATTACTAGTAAAGCCGATTAAATTCACCTTTTGTGTCAAATAAGTTAAGTATAGTCCCCGACTTGTCTTTAAGTGCTCTGCATCTACTAAAATGGAATAAGTCCGAAATGTTGCATCTAGTCAACAAAGCTATTACTTTATTTGAAGAACTTATTATGATTTTTCGTGCATTAATAAACTTTTCATTCCTGTTTTTACAAAACTTGTATTACTGGTCTTGGGAACTGGTTTTACTAGTAATAAAAACGATAAATAAATTATACGTTGATAAGTGAGTGATAGCTGTATGACCTGATGTCAATACTGCCATTCAACATTGTAACGCACTCCAGCCAAATAAATAAGTAAATAAATAAATAAATAAATAAATAAATAAATAAATAAATAAATAAATAAATAAATAAATAAATAAATAAATACACAATATGCATACTGCAGTTTAAAGAGAACTGGAACATGGCAAAATCTAAATAGAAATACTACTTCCAAAGGAAATGGGAATATGATTATTTTGTTGTTCAAGACGTCAGAATTCCTTGTTTACTGTGTCCCATTCAATTTATTTCTACTCGTCAAACTCACAAACAAACAAACTTTCGGGTAAGTTCATTATTACGAACTGTATACTGATTATTTATTTATATAGACTACTGTTACATTAAGGACGTCACTCGTTGTGTTCATTTTGAATTGAAATTAATAGTGACTTTCACCGTTCATTACTTAAATGCTATAAATGTATATTTCCGTAGGTGATGATAGGAGGAAAGTTTTCGAAAAACTAAAGCAGGTTAGGTGTAAAGAAATCTCAAAGAAACTACCGACAGGAAATCTAGCATAATTGTAAACCTTGAAACGAGATAACGCATTATAAAAACAATGAATTTATTACAAACCTTTTTGAAAATTACATGCCACCACTGATGGACCTTTGACGGCCGGAGAATGTAAACAACTCTACGCGGAAGTTGATCATCTCCAATAGAAGTGGAGTGAGGCTGACGCCATATTTTCCCTACTTACGAGTTCTGCAGGCCTGTTCTAGACAATGCCTGTTTTCACAAAAAAAGTTTTTGGACTATGGTTGTTTTATGAAAACCGCTGAAAATTCCCAATCCTATAACATAGGGCTATAGTGTTTTTTTTTACTAGCAACTAATTCAGTAGATGGCCGATACAATACACTCACCACATGTTTAATATCTCAAATTTTCATTTTTTCGACTATGGTTCTTTCTTTTTAACCTTCAATTGTTCTCCCTCTGACACATATCGTCATGTGAGTTGTACTGCCTGATAATACGCAAATGTAGCTATATATTGGAGGTAATAGGCTATATTATAATATAATAATTAAATTCTCTTAGGATTGCAATAAACTTAATGGGATTCTGAAGAAACTGGCGTGGAATGGAAAGAGAGAATGTTATTAAGTAATCTTTATATGAAACGAGTCAGAATCAGGATAGTATGAGTCCACACCTGTGGAGTAACCGTCAGCGCGTTTGGCTGCGAAACCAAGGTGACCCGGGTTCGAATCCCGGTCGGGGCAAGTTACCTAGTTTTTCCTCAACCCAATACGAGCAAATGCTGGGTAACTTCCGGTGCTGGACCCCCGACTCATTTCACCGGCATTATCACCTTCATATCATTCAGACGCTAAATAACCTAGATGTTGATACAGCGTCGTAAAATAACCCAATAAAATAAAATAAAAGGATAGGATGTCAGAGGGAAGAGTATAGGGAGAGGAGTACGACAACACCTACTTGAAAGATTTAGTGAAGAAATGTCTTCAGAACATAGTAGGAGAAAGAAGAATAAAATGCATATGATTTGCTAATGATATGGAGCTGTTAGCAGAAGAGGATGAACACCACGGTTGTTAGAATAAAAATAAAGAAAGTAAACGTGCGATTTCGAAATGAGGCAGCAGAACAAGTGCAGTGCTTCAAACTGCCAGGAAGTCAAAAGAAGGACAGCAATGGCAAAGAAAGCTTTTAATAGAAAAAGGAGCATCTTCTGCGAACCTTTGGAAAATAACTAAGCAATAGATTAGTGAAGTACTTTGTGTGGAGTGTGGCACAGCATGATGCAGAAACATGGTTATTACGACAGAATGAACAGAAACGACTGAAAGAATGTGAAATATGGATATGGAGAAGAATGGAGCGAGCGAAATAGACAGACAAAATAAGAAATGAAGCTGTGCTAGAAGGAGTGGGAGAAGAGAGAATAATGTTGAAACTGATCAGGAAGAGAGAAAGAAATTGACTGGGTAAGCGGTTAAGAAGAAACTATTGTCATCCTGTCAGGAGTTTAGTGCTGAGAGGAATGCGGTTCCGACTAGTCTAGCGCGGTACTGGAGTGGGAAGGAACAGTGTCAGCGACAGTCTGGAAGGAAGTACAATCATACTGAAAACATTCGCCCAATTTACGAGAGCAGTATGCCTATTAGTTTTCAACGTATTTTTGGCCAGATAGAGATACAACCACTCGTACTTACGTGTTAAGAGAAGGAAAGTATTGTAGAACATTTTATTTATTTATTTAAGTTATTTTATTTGTTTATTTATTTATTTATTTATTCTGGAGAAGTTAAGGCCATCACACCACCAGAAATACAAATACAATGAAATAAATAAAGAGAAAATCATAATAAAACTACAATAATATAAATGAAAAGAAGAATCATACTATAAAATTTAGTGATTAGTAGAATTGAATTAAATGTGTAATCAATTTAAATATACTGTACTGCTGAACTCACTTGAGAAGTAAAACTACTTGATTTGTATTTTAAGATATCACCAATAAATGATTTTCGCATGACATTATAGGAATCTGTTTTTCACGATACTAATCACACATATTCTAAAATTCCAATAGAATAAAACCAAAAACTTTTCCACATCATGTTTCCTTAAAATTGACTTGTAACGGTGAAATATTTAATATGAATAATATTAACATAGCTAACATCAGGGAGATGTTTGAGCAAAAATTGCAACAATATATTTAATATATTAATAACAAAACCATATAGGCCTAGGTAAACAATATGTATATGAAATATTCACACACTACTACAAACTGAAGACCGCATATATTTGGACGATTAATACTTCCCACTCCGCTCGGCTCGGCTTGGCTGTAGCAACAAAAGAATCTACCTGCAACCCCCCCGCACCGATGGCAAGAATATCTCAGGTCCCAGCGCTAAACTCGTAGGAGGAAGACAATACCTACAGAAGGATGCGCTGGAAGGAATAGTGTACGGGAAAAAGTTCGAGGCGAAAGAAGATATCAGGTGAGAGACAACAGTAAGATAAAAATGTATCGTATGCGGAGATTAAAAAGGAATATGAAAGAACGCTGGGTTTGCTGTGATGGACTGTCCTCAGGCACAAAAGTGTGAATGAAGTGAATGAATTCTCTTAGGAAACGTTTTTTCCGTTAACTGCAGCTTCATGGCTTCAATTACCAGTATTTTTACGTAATTAAATAATAATCACAAATAAAATCGTCTACTAACTAATAACGTAAGTCTATTGTATTTAATAATTAGAATTAGAGTCTGGTTGGGCGGAAGAGAAGGCCTACTGGCCTTAGCTCTGCCACATTAAAGAAATAATAATTATTATTCCGTATAGGTCAGTTTCTGTCGGATGCTTTTTCCAATTCACTGCGAGCTAAAGCAAGGAGATGCACTAACAGAGAGCGTTTGAAATTGAACGGGTTACATCTTGTCTATGCGGATGACGTGAATATGTTAGGAGAAAACCCACAAACTATTAGGGAAAACACGGAAATTTTACTTGATGCAAGTAAAGAGATAGGTTTGGAAGTAAATCCCGAAAAGATAAAGTCTATGATTATATATCGCGACCAGAATATTGTACGAAATGGAAATATAAAAATTGGGAATTTATCGTTTGAAGAAGTGGAAAAATTCAAATATCTTGGATCAACAGTAACAAATATAAATAACACTCGGGAAGAAATTAAACACAGAATAAATATGGGAAATGCGTGTTATTATTCGGTGGAGAAGCTTTTGTCATCCAGTCTGCTCTCAAAAAAACTGAAAGTTAGGGTTTATAAAGCATGAAGGAAAGAAGACCATTTATGACCCTACAATTCAATACTTTAGGGATTATTATCATATACAACGACAGATTGAAGTATTTGGACTATTGTTCGGAGCAATGGGAACAATTACAAAATTCTCAGTTGAATGTTTTAAGTCTTTCGGAATTCCTTTAAATTTTTTTGAAAATTATTCCTGTAGACGTAATGAAATATTCTGTTCTGATTTTACGTAATCACCTGTACACCTAAATTTCTTCATATTCTATCTGATTACAAATAATTATTGAATAAAAGTACTTTCCCAAGGGTAGCTTCCATTTGAAAATAATAATCATAAATACTGATAACACAAATTTTTATTTTTCTTTTTATTTGTTTAGTATGCTGTGTCTTTTGGCAACCCTTACTGAAGGGCAGCTACCCTTGTGGTTTTTATTATTATTACTAGCTCTTCTGTACGATTGTGAAACTTGGATTCTCACTTTGAGAGAGGAACAGAGGTTAAGAGTGTTTGAGAATAAGGTGCTTAGGAAAATATTTGGGGCTAAGAGGGATGAAGTTACAGGAGAATGGAGAAAGTTGCACAACGCAGAATTGCACGCATTGTATTCTTCACCTGACATAATTAGGAACATTAAATCCAGACATTTGGCATGGGCAGGGATTTAGCAAGTATGGGCGAATCTAGAAATGCATATAGATTGTTAGTTGGAAGACCGGAAGGAAAAAGATCTTTGAGGAGGCCGAGACATAGATGGGAGGATAAAATTAAAATGGATTTGAGTGAGGTGAGCTATGATTGTAGAGACTGGATTAATCTTGCTCAGGATAGGGACCGATGGCGGGCTTACGTGAGGGCAGCAATGAACCTCCGGATTCCTTAAAAGCCGTAAGTAAGTAAATAAGTATTATTATTATTATTGTTACTATTATTATTATTATTATTATTATTATTACTATTATTATTATTACTATGAAAGCAAGGGAATTATGAGGCAACAAATAGTTATGGAGATACTCGTCTAATTCTTTCTTTTCTTTTCTTCCTTGTTGTGCTGTCTTACAAGCCACAGCGGGTAGGATAGATGATTTCGTTTGGTGAACACTATACTGGGTGTTCATTTCAAAGCGTATCATGACGTCACTGTTGTTGGGTCACCGATTTGAAGCGAGTTTCAGCTTATATGTTAGAGAAATTGCCTATTATTTAAGGCGTTCTTCAATCTGAACTTGAGAACGTGTACGGTATAATTTGAACGTCGTAGCAACAGATGGCGGTCTGTACGGTCTGTATGCTACCATAACGTCTTTCGAAAAGTGTTTTGCGCCGGCAAGTCGTACGCAGGGTATTTGTTATCATCGGTTGCGTACGGTAACATTCCACAACACAAATCAAATGCTCCGTGTCCATGTTGACCGTCGAAGTTAATGTCAACAAATACGTAAGTAATCGTCTTAACCTCTCCCCATATCCCGACAGTACGTATTTCCAAACAGTTCACATTCCTGCCACTACCGGCGTTACCGTACGTATCGGCACGTACTCTTCAGAATGAACGCCGTACTTGCTAGCCAACTTCTCTGCCTCTTAGATTATACACCTGAGCTGCGGAAGTGTAGGAAGATTGAATTCTCTAGGCTCATCAGCTAGCCACATGACGGCATACAGTGAGCCAAGACCAACGAGTTAGAAAGAGAAGACTATAGAGTGGCCATGTTGTCCTGTACAGCGCTCTTTGCGGTGCTACCGCGAAACACGGCAGATCTGAGCTAAGCGCTCACCTTTGTAAAAATTCGTCTGCTTACAATGTTGTATAACGGAGGTAAGAAGTACAAAAAAACGAAGAAAAAACATGCCTGTTGTGTGTGCTGCATATAACTGCAATGTCAAAAGGAAAAAGACAACTGATATATCATATTTCATGTAAATTTTATGAAGTTAAGTCCATAGTTTTGTTAATTAGCAGCATTTTTTTTTCATGCACAAATGTGTAACAACGCCCGGCATAAACAAAATAAATGGTTCACTGGTAATGTACTTAAACTAAATACGGATAAAACCAATACAATTCCGTTTCAGACCCAGTGAAAAACAAATAGCAATTCAATATTAAAACTGTATTTCGACACCGGCATCCTTTATTTCTGCTCCTTCTGTCCTTACTGCTTATACAAGAAGACGATGAGCTGTAGCTTATAAGAAGTAGGCCTATTTCGAAGACAAACGATTAATCAAATAAATGGTTCACTAGTAATAAAGTTAAACTAAATACGGATAAAACCGCTACAATTCCGTTTCAAACCTAGTAATAGCAATCAAATATTAAAATTGTATTTCGACACTCGCATCCAAAATAACGCAAAACTCTGGGGTAGGTCGTATTGTTGTTAGTATTTTGACTGGACGGACATGAAAGAACATAATTGAGCACCCACGTGCAATAATGGGGTAAGTATGAATATATTACGTAACTACTTACCCCATTATTGTACGTGGGTGCTCAATTATACACTAATAATTATCTGTGGTGCCACAGTCCTTGAAAGGCTCAGACAGACCAGCCGGTTGTTGGCCTCACGTTCACATTTCGATAATAATTATACTTTACTGTAACAAAAAAACTGAAAGCGTGTTTTATCATGTTTCACCCACGTTACAAGCTTAGAGGTAAAGGTTGTTTACTACAGATAGGGCCTACTTTCATTCTATATCTTATGGTTAAGTAAATAGTTTTGCAACGTGTAGAGACTGGGAAAACAATTTAATAAAATCATCCGAATCATACTCGTTCATTTTATAGGCAATCTTGCAGGTCGCATTTAAAAGAACCTAGGAATATTAACATTTTCTTCAGTATATTTGCTAGGACTTCTTGTCATACTACATGACAATTTTGCTTAGGTTATTCTTTTAAGCATTCCTTCTAGGAATAGCTCAAGTGTTTTAAATTTAGCGTACATAAGTTTAGATTAAGTTCCTAGCACGTATTTGACGAAATACTAGGTTTTTCCACTTCAGTTTAACTGATTTATGCAAACGAAATTAAGACAGCTGACGATTCTAATGTCAGTTATCACCACGCCCACTTTGTTTTGGGCGCATAAGTTCATTACCGACGGTCATTCAATTTTCTTCAAACATGGCGGCGCAATGACCACTCTATATCTTTCTCTTTCTAACTCGTTGGCCAAGACACATTTTGAACTGAACACCCAGTACTATACATATTCACATTGAAGGCAGACTCCGTGGATATACCAGAGTAGCGCAATCACCGAGTCGGCCGCCATTGTTATTCCTTTTCAACACGCTAGGGATAGGAATATTTAAATTAAAACTCAGATATTTTTAATTTTAAGGGCAAATACTACTAACGGATCTTCCCACATTTTAGAACATTATTGTCAGTCAACATACTAATGTATAAAAACTTTATTTAATAATTATTATAGAATAAATATACATTTAAGTGTTCAGTACACTCCTTCATAAACGTCACAGATATAGGTAATACAGCAGCATGAACTTAATCAATTACAAATAACAAATGAAAACAACAATGTTTCAAATAAAATAACAATAAATCTAAACATTTCCAACTGCATTCCTCGTGCAAACTCTCCGGCTTCCGCATATAAGGAGACACTGTACTGAAATTTCTCGAAGTTCATTAGTTTTAAGAGTTCACAAAAGTGAAATCAATAACTACCATACTTACGAAGCTAGATTCACCAAATTTTTATCACTGGTATATCTGCTTACTAGTGACAAGTGTACAACATTTCATCCGCCTATGATACGTGGTTTGCATTTTATTAATTATTTTATTAAAATATTGAACCGCTTTATATAAAAAGTCGCTTGCACTACAATTGACATTATTCTTAAGTGATTTTCACTTATATGGATCCTTACATACATGGAATCAAAGCTTACTATAGGGTTTTGCTGTAAAATTAATCAGTAAATTACTGGAATTTTTTTAATATAAAAAATAAAAAAATTAATAGTCATAAAAATTATTAGTAATTTACCCATTCGCTGTACAGAGAATTCCAATAGTAATGTTTGTTCCAATGTAACCTATATAAATATTCTCCTTTCTCTTAAATTTTCTAATGAGGACATTACCAAAATTTGTCTAATGGTATTGAGAGATTCATTATCCATTTTACACAATCACTTGTATAATAATACGTAATATATTTTTTTACTTCATTTCATTACTCTTCAATGTACTTTCTTATCATGTTTCTCCGAAATCAAATTGTACTTAATTTTTAAATTATACCACTGTTCCATATTCTCTCCGCAATCATATTGTATTTTTAATTTAACCTCTGCTTTGTATTCTGGATCCTAGTGGTCAGCCGTAGATGTCGGCCAGATATCCCAAATTGTGGAATTTGTGTGTGTATAAGTGAATATCAATTAAAAATAATGTAAATTATGACGCAAGGGGCTCTTTGTATGAAGCAATACAATATTATTTTATTAAGTTATTAATAAAATGCAAACCACTTATCACAGAGAGAGGCGAAATTTTGTACCAGATATACTAGTGATAAACATTTTGCGAGTTTAGCTTTAAAAATATGGAAGCTAGTAATTTCAGTATAATATCCCCAAGGATATAATGATGTGAGATTTTGTCATTTTTGGTGAAAAAAAACGTTTCTTTGTTCTTATCTTTAAAAATTCTTTTATGGTCTTAAGATGCCCTCTGCCAATTTTAATGACCATACGACCGGTCTATCAGCTGTGTAGGGTCACATTTTTAAAAGGCTGCGGACTCTGACTGTTAATTTAAATGCTCCGTCCACGCCCTCCATTTTGGAAATTACGTTATATTTCATACATTATTTCTGTAGTGCTCGGGAAAAGTGACACAAGTCAAAAACATTAATTTTACAGGAGAAGGAAAAAAACTGTCTTCACACTGGTTTATGTCGATTTGATTTTCTTCTGTATGAATTATTGTAATGGGAGAAATACTTATGTCTCTTTTCCCAAGCGAGCAGATGTTCCGTAAGTTGTCAATAAATTAATAAAAAAGGTTTGTGGAAACTGACTTATGCCACTTTTCCCAAGCATTGCAGATTTATTATATTAGATTTCCGATTGAGCCAGTGTAGCTTCTCGACTTCTCGAAATATTTTTTCATAGAATCCAACAGGTATAGGCCTACTTCAAAGGCTGCTTTCCTTTAAAAGATATTCAGTTACAAAGGAGAGCACAAATCTTGTCTAAAGGAAAATTCCACTTGTTGCTAGCAGCCATAACGTGTTTTCCATGCATGGTTTTTGTTTGTGATACAAGAAATAGTTGCAAGTTTCTAAAAAAATTATTGTTAGTGTTATAATAGTGTCTATAGTCCATAGTGATTTGTAAATAATATTGATCTATTATAGTGTTTTCATAAGTTTACATAGTTTTTTTAGTCACCTTTATTTACTAGTGTAGGTTAGGTGTGCACAACGTGGTAGTGTATATAAGGGTAAGTTCTGTATATAATATGCTAGGTCTATATGTTTCAAAATGCCTAGAAAATAAAAAAGACAGAAACCTGGTTCATTATTATTATCCCAAACTTTGAAGTCAATATTCTCCACTTCAATTTTCTGTAAATTTTGCATTGCTAAAAATGCTACTTTTTCTACAGATTCTGTACTACATGCATGATTTTTGTAGAGGTTTTTGAATATGTTCTTAACAAAACTTACTATCAGGATTATACCCAACACTCGTATATTTCTGTTGTTGTTGTTGTTGTTTAGTCAACTGTCCGAAGACAGTTTTGAACCTCATAAGTACCACCAATAAGGCATCACTCAAGAGACAACTAGGCCAGGAGATAATGGGGTAGGGTGGCCAGTTTCTTTCCCCCTCCAATGCATACTTCGCCGATTAGCTACATATTCCACTAATCAGACTTCAGATGCATACAAACAATTGTACTTCCTCTGACACTTATCGTCAAGTGAGATGTACTGCCTGATGATATAGATATATGCATATCAGCTAGAAGAGGTTTTTTTAATATTATTTTTTTTTTACGTTCGAGTTGAATTTTTTTTTCTCTTTTTACACTTTTAATGCATTCAATATTTTCAATTATTTTTTTAGCAAAATAAGGAGGAAAATTGTATAGTAAGTTTCGTTCCTGAATGTCTGGCACGTATGTGCCAAAATAGTAGCAATTTTTGAAAACCTAAATTTACACAATTTAAAATTACAAATTAAATTTCAGAGATCTACCTAGAATAGTTTAGAAAATTGAAATTTCACATCAGTCTAACCTTAATAGGGTTTCTAGTTTCTACAGTCTCTGTATTTTCCAATTGAGCAAACAATACAATCTTGTTTCAAGAATGAATTCAGAACTTTCACAAATATATTATGTCATTCTTGCAAATAACAATTAGGATTAAATTCAGAAATGCTTGGTTTGAAAAGAAGATGGTAAACATTGACACTGATGCTAATTGGTACGTGATTTTCATTTGTTTTATGTAGAAATATCATTGCTGACACAACTTAAATTCTAGATTAGTTTTAGAAAAATATTTTGGGGCCCAAATTTTGAAAAAATAAATATCAAAATACAGCCAGTCATTAATCTCACAACGTATGTTCGCTTAGGTAGCGGATCATTCCTTTTTATATTTATAGTCACTTCTTTCCTTTTTCCTTATTTCTTTCGCCTTGTCACAGAGAAAACAAATGTACTCTTTTTTCAGTTCTCTGTGAACAGTTCTGAACACAGCAGCACTGCATTTTTTCGCATTTAAATTCCATTCTTTCCCTATACAACTGTATACTGCATAGCGCGGTTTTGTCGGCATTTGCCGGCTCAAACGATTGCGGTACTCTGGATATCCACGGACTGTGATTGAAGGCCTGCCTGGCCGTGGGATCTGTAAGACGGACCGCTGCGGTGACATCACAGGACAACCATAATTTAAGAGACAGAACACCCAGCCTCATTAACTGAAAATAAATCTCCGCCCACGGCAGGGTTCGAACTACGGACAGGTCGGTTGGGGAGTACTAACGCTACCCACACAGCCAGTGTTAGACGTCAGGAATAATAATGAACTATAATCGACACCTAGATACATAACATTTATACAAGTAGCTGACGTAATTTTTTTCAACTTGAGATAACCACTTGACTTCAGCAAACGTGAGTCAGGCAATAAAGATAATAATAAGATATGTGCAAAGTAGGCGGAATATCGCCTCGACCACAAAACTTGCATTTAAAGACTATAGGGAGACCCACATTTATATCTAACTTTTCAACCGCTTATTATATATAATTACATTACATTGAGATGATAAAATTAGATTGAAACAGTAGTACAGTCATTAGGATAACTTAAAATTCACTTTTTTCCAGACGTGGTTGAACGTTCTCTACTGTCCTCAGAAACAAATGAAGAGTTCGCGGGAAAAACTATGAATGTCTCAGTTTTCTTAAGGTTGATGCCATTATCTAATTCAATGGATGACTGCGAAATTTAATGTTGTTCTTATGAAAAATGTTAAAAAGGAGAATTATCACCACGAATGCAGTAATCCTTTCCTTTATTTTCTATAGAAACAGCTCTACATCTTACAGTTATAGACTCAATTAGATCATTATCTAATCTTAACAGAAATGTGACATTCATCGTTTTTCCCGCGAACTCTTCACATCATTTGACACCCGACCACACTCCTCTCGAATTATCGCTTCTGAAATAATTATATCCCGAGGTTCTCTGGTGTACACCTTTTCTTTAAGGTATCCCAGCAGAAAAAAGTCCAATGGATGTTAAATCTGCTTCTTGCAGGCCACTTGACATTGCCACGGCGCCCAATGACCCGTCCAGCCACAGAAAAAGCATCTGATAAAGCATGGCATGAAGACTTACTCTTAAAGCTTAAAAATCCTGTTTCAGACACCTACAGTATTATTTAATAACCAAGTCACACTTTTCACAACGTATATTCCCTGTTAAATACGAATCTGGTCAGTCAAAATCAAATGTTGTTTAATCTGAAGTATCTCAGGGCAGTATTTTGGGACCGCTGTTTTATATTCTATATTCATCCGATTTTCCATCTCAAAATCACTTAACAATGGCCCATTTTGCTGATGATATTGCCATCCTTAGTAAAGGTACTTGTGAATCAGAAGCAGAACAACTGAACTTTTTTGTGAAAAATGTCCACATGGTGTAAGCAATGGCGAGTAATTATGAATCCTTAAAAATCACATTTAGTCAAATTTACTTGTAAGAGGAATACTGTAAATAATCCAGTAACATTATGTGGTTCAGTAGTACCAATCTGTAAAATATCTTGAATTAATCTTAGAGGGCAAACTTACTTGCCATAACCACATATCAGCTATTGTTAAAAGACTTTGACACAGAATCTACCTGGTAAAACACATTATTCAAGACAGGTCTCCATTGTCTCTACACTACAAGAGACTTATCTATATTTAAATTGTGCACCCTGTGTGGCAACATGGATGTTCAATTTGAGGATCTGCTTCTGCATGTCAAATAAGAAGAATACAAGTCATGCAAAATCGCTACTTGAGGTTGATGTCTGATGCACTTTGATATATTAGCAACAAGAACTTGAACTATGATCTCTGTATTTCTGACATGATGGAAGTCCTAAGACAGAGCTACATCAGACTATATAACTCCTTCCTAAAGCACATGAATCCGCTACTTCGAGTAATAATTGTCACTAATCCACCGCAAGATCCAGCACATAGAAGACTAAAAAGAAAACGGCGTAGTGATATGAGGCTGTACGAAACTTTTGGGATTGCCAGTGGGTAATACCCATAAACAAGTGTCAAGTTGTTCCTTCTTTTTTTCTGTTCCTGCTATTCCCAAATATAATGTATTTATATAGAATAAAGTTTACCTAATTAGAAGAAAAAAATGTTGTTTTTATTGTCTGATAGTCTTACAGCATCCTCTGACGAAGAGTTTCTTTATTATCCCCAGGAATTGAACACACCAACGACTTTAAGTTCCCACACAGAAAGAAGTGCAATGGGTTGAGATCTGGTGAGCGTGGAGGCCAAGAATGCTCGAATCTCGATGAGATGACGAGCTATGGTTT
Source organism: Periplaneta americana (assembly GCF_040183065.1). Classification (NCBI taxonomy): domain Eukaryota; kingdom Metazoa; phylum Arthropoda; class Insecta; order Blattodea; family Blattidae; genus Periplaneta; species Periplaneta americana. Next base: position 185,515,285 of record NC_091118.1, read on the forward strand.
GTACTCAGACAGGAGGCCAAAATTTTGAACAGTTTATGAAAGAAATGTAAACAGAATGCATCATAATAATTCCAGCAAACAAACGTACTGGAGTGCACTGTGATCATACTCGCAAGCCCTACTCAAAAATCAAACTTGCGGAATCATGTTGATGAAACCATTTTTTCTCTTATACATATCAGAAATACACATCTGAAGTTTTGTCTACTTTTTCGTTACAGTCTGCATAAAATTTCTATCTTTATAATAGATTTCAATCTAAGAAAACTTTCAACATTATAGATGAAAGTATACGTTATATTTCACAATATTCTATCTCAGTTTTTAACATTTTACAGCTGTTATCAAATGAGATATCTTACTTCTTGATCTTATCTTGAATTTCATTTCATATGCAAATAATGCCTACAGTCCACATTTCACAAACCTGTCTCTATATAACTCGTTTTTGATAAATTGAAAAAAAAATCCATGCATTAAATTTTCGATTAGACTATCATATACCTTAAAATGATAGTAAACAAGAAGGAAATATTGTTGATAATAATTGTAGTATCAATATAACTAGAAAAATGTCTCTGCCGTTATCAAATAAGGGTTAGGTTATTCCAAAACATTGGAAAATCCAGTAGATATGAAAACTGTATATAAAATACAATGCCAATTACGGAGACCATTCCAGTTACATTTGTTTTTGAGGCTTCAGAAGACAGATTCACAAAGAATGGCATTCAAATATGCAATTCGAATTGCGCTGATACTCCTCTACTTTTTTGCAGGTAAGTCTTTGAATACTGTTATTACTGTCATATGTGACTCTGCCATTCCAGTTGTCACTTTTTTTATTTTAGTAGGTTATTTTACGACGCTTTATCAACATCTTAGGTTATTTAGCGTCTGAATGAGATGAAGGCGATAATGCCGGTGAAATGAGTCCGGGGTCCAACACCGAAACTTACCCAACATTTGCTTATATTGGGATCAGGGAAAACCCCGGAAGAAACCTCAACCAGGTAACTTGCCCCGACCGGAAATCGAACCCGGGCCACCTGGTTTCGCGGCTAGATGCGCTAACCGTTACTCCACAGGTGTGGACTTCCAGTTGTTCAAGGATGTTACATTTTTACTATATTAAAACTATATATATATATATATATATATATATATATATATATATATATATAATGAAATGACTTTTGTCAGATATTATTAGAATTAATTCAGAAGATCAGTGCACATCTCACTTGACGATGTGTCAGAGAAAGAACAACTCTCTGTATACATGGATAATTAGAATAATAGTAGGTGCCAAATCTAGGGAATCGTGTAGGACTATTTTCAAAAAACTACAAATAATGCCCATGGCTTGTCAGTATATATTTTCATTAATAACCTTCCTCGTATGTAGTCGTGAAAACTTTGTAACTAATTCAACAGTTCATAGCATAAATACACGTCAAAAAATGACTTTCATACTCCATCGGCAAGTCTATCGTGCTATCAAAAAGGAGTGCGTTATATGGCAGTAAAAATTTTTAATAGCCTCCCTATCGATATAAAAAAATGAAACTCAAAACATAAAATTATTTAGGGCCAAATTAAAGAAGTACCTAATTTCTCACGCCTTCTATTCTTTAGGTGAATTCATGACATTCAATAACACTTCATGAAATTGATACTAAAACTATGTGTTGTACTAGTAGACTATATTGCAAATCTCGACTGTATATATTTCATCTAGACTGTGACTATAAATTAAGTTTTTATAATAGTATTAAGTTTTTTGACTTGTTCCATATTCTAGCTGTAAGCATGTATGAATACCATGGAATGTTAATAAATACAATACAATACAATACATTTTAAGTCTAATTAACGTAATACGTAGCTAGTCAGCGATATATGAAATGCAGGGGGGAAAGGAACTCTACTCCATTATCTCCCGGCCTAGTTGCCTCATAAGTGCTGCTTTGTTGGTATCATTTGTGAGGTTCAGACCTGTCTTCGGACAGTTGACTAAACAATAACAGTATCATCATTTTACTGAAAAAAGTTGTTGAATAAAATTTATTATTATTGCAGAAAATAAAAAAATGTTTTCGTCACAGCTGTTACAAGATTTGTGGATTCACTTCACACCTTACTAACAAAAAGTGTAAAACTCAGGTCTCTGCCACAAGCAAAAAGAGATTCATTCTCATAGTGTCCATGTGAAAGCAATGCACATCTCATGGCATCCAATTAGTTCACAAAAACCTAATCGATAAATATTTTATAGCTGTTTCTTCCATGTCACGGTGTTACATTTTGTCAAGGATGTTACAGATGAGTTAATGTCCTTCATTTTTCCAGTTTCTAAACAACTGTAACATTAATGAGTTAATGTCCTTCATTTTTCCAGGTTCTAAACAACTGTAACATTAATGAGTTAATGTCCTTCATTTTTCCAGTTTCTAAACAACTGTAACATTAATGAGTTAATGTCCTTCATTTTTCCAGTTTCTAAACAGCTGTAACATTAATGAGTTAATGTCCTTCATTTTTCCGGTTTCTAAACAACTGTAACATTAATGAGTTAATGTCCTTCATTTTTCCGGTTTCTAAACAACTGTAACATTAATGAGTTAATGTCCTTCATTTTTCCGGTTTCTAAACAACTGTAACATTAATGAGTTAATGTCCTTCATTTTTCCGGTTTCTAAACAACTGTAACATTAATGAGTTAATGTCCTTCATTTTTCCAGTTTCTAAACAGCTGTAACATTAATGAGTTAATGTCCTTCATTTTTCCAGTTTCTAAACAGCTGTAACATTAATGAGTTAATGTCCTTCATTTTTCCAGTTTCTAAACAGCTGTAACATTAATGAGTTAATGTCCTTCATTTTTCCAGTTTCTAAACAGCTGTAACATTAATGAGTTAATGTCCTTCATTTTTCCAGTTTCTAAACAGCTGTAACATTAATGAGTTAATGTCCTTCATTTTTCCAGTTTCTAAACAGCTGTAACATTAATGAGTTAATGTCCTTCATTTTTCCAGTTTCTAAACAGCTGTAACATTAATGAGTTAATGTCCTTCATTTTTCCAGTTTCTAAACAGCTGTAACATTAATGAGTTAATGTCCTTCATTTTTCCAGTTTCTAAACAGCTGTAACATTAATGAGTTAATGTCCTTCATTTTTCCAGTTTCTAAACAGCTGTAACATTAATGAGTTAATGTCCTTCATTTTTCCAGTTTCTAAACAGCTGTAACATTAATGAGTTAATGTCCTTCATTTTTCCAGTTTCTAAACAGCTGTAACATTAATGAGTTAATGTCCTTCATTTTTCCAGTTTCTAAACAGCTGTAACATTAATGAGTTAATGTCCTTCATTTTTCCAGTTTCTAAACAACTGTAACATTAATGAGTTAATGTCCTTCATTTTTCCAGTTTCTAAACAGCTGTAACATTAATGAGTTAATGTCCTTCATTTTTCCAGTTTCTAAACAGCTGTAACATTAATGAGTTAATGTCCTTCATTTTTCCAGTTTCTAAACAACTGTAACATTAATGAGTTAATGTCCTTCATTTTTCCAGTTTCTAAACAGCTGTAACATTAATGAGTTAATGTCCTTCATTTTTCCAGTTTCTAAACAGCTGTAACATTAATGAGTTAATGTCCTTCATTTTTCCAGTTTCTAAACAGCTGTAACATTAATGAGTTAATGTCCTTCATTTTTCCAGTTTCTAAACAGCTGTAACATTAATGAGTTAATGTCCTTCATTTTTCCAGTTTCTAAACAGCTGTAACATTAATGAGTTAATGTCCTTCATTTTTCCAGTTTCTAAACAGCTGTAACATTAATGAGTTAATGTCCTTCATTTTTCCAGTTTCTAAACAGCTGTAACATTAATGAGTTAATGTCCTTCATTTTTCCAGTTTCTAAACAGCTGTAACATTAATGAGTTAATGTCCTTCATTTTTCCAGTTTCTAAACAGCTGTAACATTAATGAGTTAATGTCCTTCATTTTTCCAGTTTCTAAACAGCTGTAACATTAATGAGTTAATGTCCTTCATTTTTCCAGTTTCTAAACAGCTGTAACATTAATGAGTTAATGTCCTTCATTTTTCCGGTTTCTAAACAGCTGTAACATTAATGAGTTAATGTCCTTCATTTTTCCGGTTTCTAAACAGCTGTAACATTAATGAGTTAATGTCCTTCATTTTTCCGGTTTCTAAACAGCTGTAACATTAATGAGTTAATGTCCTTCATTTTTCCGGTTTCTAAACAGCTGTAACATTAATGAGTTAATGTCCTTCATTTTTCCGGTTTCTAAACAACTGTAACATTAATGAGTTAATGTCCTTCATTTTTCCAGTTTCTAAACAACTGTAACATTAATGAGTTAATGTCCTTCATTTTTCCAGTTTCTAAACAACTGTAACATTAATGAGTTAATGTCCTTCATTTTTCCAGTTTCTAAACAACTGTAACATTAATGAGTTAATGTCCTTCATTTTTCCAGTTTCTAAACAACTGTAACATTTCTAAGTCAAAATATTCACTTGAATTCTAGGATTAATTGTTATTAACCCAAACTGTTGAAGATAAGTGGCAGATATAATATAGTACAGAGTAAAAAGTTTCTTGATCCTGAAGCTCTGGAATTAACAGAGCAGACTTTCAAAATATTTCCTTGAAACACATACATTAACAGCTCATATCTCTATGAGTAACTGCTGCAAACTAATTTAGGGAAACAAAAAGTATCTATTGCCCAGTCAAGACCATTTAGATTCAATGCCCATAAAACTTGTAAAATATTTCTTTCGAAAATAAAACATTAGAATATTTAATTTTAGAGCCTTATCTATATATTACACTAATAATAAACAAATATTTCTGAAAAAAGACTTTTTCATTGAAATTCCCAGTTTGCCCGGAATGGTTGCACTTTAATTCCATTAATGCCTTCGCAGAACTCTGATATGCGGCTATTGGCTAATTTTAAATTAGTCCGTTATCCTGTTAAAATTCACAACTCCCGTTTTATGTTACCATTGTATTTCTATACTTGTTTTTTTGAAAGATGCGACATGACAGGAGCGTTGCGATCTGAAAAACAACTGAATGTCACATAGCGTGGTAGGCCATAGTAATAGCTCTCTTGGCGAAATTTATTGTGCACACATTGTTAGCATTGGTACATTTCGTATTTGATTCTCTGTCGATTTTTGTATTGTTTTCTTACCTTCGTGTCAATTGTCAATAAATGTTTTAACGTCAGCCATCTTAACTTCAATTGCTAGCTTCCATCAGCTGGCTGCATGGTAGTCCATAATGGCAACATAGCACTGTAGTTCCAAGCTCGGCCGCTTAAATGTCATGCCCCATCTTTAAAAAAAAACAAGTATAGGCAGTCACAACATTTGACTTAGCCTGTATTTCAAACAAATTTTCAAGCAACAATAAAGTAAAATATTTATAATTCATTTCAGAACCAGTCCTCAATGCATCCATCAGTGATATTTCAGGGGAGGTACGTAAGAAAATATTTTTAATGTTATTATCTTCTCTATTATTTTGGCTCTAGCAGTGAAACAGAACTGGTTCTTCGCTAAGTGCATGTGTCATTTCTCGAAAACATAATTATTGTTCTATAGGCAAATACAGTCTCTCTGCAGCACCTTCGTAATAGTTTTGAGCTTAAGAAACAGTATGTGGTTCTGTGGACGAATGGATTCGGGCTGGAGGCAGTGAAGGACGCGTCCGGACGGTGGCTTTGAAAGTTGAGGAGGCCAAGTCGTGAAAGATGAGAGGTTGCATTTTATGTATCTATTAAACAAATTTCGGGCCTGTCACGTACCTCATTACAATTAAGATACTCACTTGTACAGAAAATTCATTCGCAAACCGATCAATTAGGTCACAACATACTGCATTCATTTCTTTACTAGCAATGCTTAATATACTGTACAGTATAAATAAACATACTTCGTAACACAAAAAAAAAAATGACAGGAACAATCGCAAACAAGAAAAAAAATCTGTCGATATACAACAAAACTTTTACGCAGGAAGAAAAAACGAAAAATATTTTCTAAAGCCAAGAACAAAGGAAGAGAGAGAGAATGACGGAGAGAGAGCTTGAACAAGGCCCGAACTCACAACCTTCGAATCATTAAGCGAACACTCTACCGCTGCTCTACGAGACGCAGATACGGAATAATTCCATAGTTCCGGAACTGCTTCTACAGGGACATCATTTTATTTTTACTTCAATTTTTATTGTACCTGAGTTTCTGAATGTACTTCACTCCCACCCCCCTCTACTAGTAAACTTCCAACCGTTCTTCACACAGTCAAAGTCGCCTTACGGTCATAGTAAACACAAACAGTACTGAGTTAGTGAGTATAGTACGTTCCAGAAATATTTTCGCTTTCAATATTGAATCATATTCTCGCACAGGTACTGTCGTCCGTTTGCCTATGTCGCATCCCGGTTTCTTCCACCCACTTCTGCCCGTCCCTTTGTGGCTGGGCTGTCTTAGCTCTTTTCTCAAAACATTAATTTCTGTTAGGAATTGGACGTCTACGTAATATTATACAACTGTTTAAAATAACTTAAATAAAAGGACCTCGTTAAGTAATTAACTGTCACGTAATTTCCCCCCTTTCTACGACCCTGCGACAAAACCACTTGAACGGACAATAAATAGCATGTCTGAATAATTTTATCTTTTCCGATCGGGCAGAAGTGAAGATTGAATTTACAGTACGTAAGGTACTCTTTTATAGATTAGGTACACAATTATTTCAACATGAGTTACTAGTACGAAAGATGAAACTGGTAATTGGAATTAGGTATAATAGTCTATGTGCGATAATATGCACAAAAGAACTGAAACCTGTATATAAATGAACGGCCATCATTTTCAAATATGGGTTTAAATATCCATATTATGATTATTTTTCAATTTAACTTCATTCTCCATATTGTAAGCTAATATGCTGTAGACAGTATAATATGCACTGCATAATGAATACGTCCGAATGGACAGCTCAGTTCGAGAGTAAAAACACTTATTGTTAATACTTTACTGTTTTTTGGTTAAAGAAAAACATAATGAAAATTATCAAACTCAAAATCGCGATATTTCCTAATTTACGTATATTGAACTACTTTTCATCCCTCCTATACTTAGTAAATGTGATTTGTTTGTATCTTACGCCAGTATCATCGAACTCCAGATGTGGAAGAGGGTACCAAATGGTGTTTCCGGTTCACAACCTTTAAGCCAAAGGTACAGCCAGGTTAATATTAGAAATGTTAGTAAAAATAAAATAATGTCCCTTCACAAGCACATGCATCGTGTAACATCGCCGTGACCCGAAGTGAACTTACAAAATATTCGCTGTTCACGAGTGCGGCCACTTTTATTGTTGACAACTGTACAGCGGATCGAGTAGTTTCTCCTGGTACATCTATTACATCACGTGAATGCATAAGCAGGGTAGAATTGCGAGCAGGTACGCATAGATTATAAATCATAGTACAATACAGGCAATCTATAATCGAAGTTGTTTATTTAACACGACTACATTGCAATTTGATTCTAATGCAGAATAAGTTGCATTTTCATTCAGACTTTTGTGTTAACATTATTTTAATTTATCAATCAATGTTGTGTTGAATTTCATTTTGATCTGTATTTTTTTTTAATAATTTTCCAAGTGGGCTCGTTTCTGAACACAAGTTTGTCCCATTCCGATGTCGCTAGAGCTTAATTTAATTTAATTTGTAAAGTATAGACTTTCTGACTATATTTCTTTATTACTTCCTTTAGTTAAGTGTATCATGTTTACTATTATGTTCTATGATGTATTATGTAGTATATAGGTACTAGTCCAGTATTATTATCGATCTAATTATCACTGGCGTAGCATGAAATTTTGAGCAGGAGAAGCTAATTCAAGTTGTCTTTCATGCAATATGAGAAAATGTATTACAAAAATATAGTCTTAAAATAAATAGTAGTCAATGTGAAGTCAGCAGTCGAAGATTGGTTGAAACCTCGTAAGTAACACAAATAAGGCATGACCTCAAATGGTACGTAGTAAAATATGATTTCACGGTTTACACATATCTCTAACAAATAGACTCGTATACGTATAACATTAGCTCACTCCCTGTCATAGAGGAATCACAATATTAACGGTCAATAAATACAGTACGTAAGTATGCGTCTGTCTTGGTTGTGTCCTTCATTGACAGCAAGGGAGCCCGTCATTTGTTTTTTTAGATCACAATTTTGTTCGTAAGTCAGTCTTGATAATAGAATTGTCCTAAAAATTCAAGTAAATTGGTGTCAGGAACTGTTATTTCATTCATTATTTATTATATCAGCCACAATGCACACTAACACTTCAACTGAACACAACTAACGAAAAGGATAACTCGGAAACTACTTATTTTCAATGTCAGAGCTAGCTTCTTGCTAGCCTTGCGACCAGGATAGTTTAGTTAGAAAGGGATGGAAAATCTGCGGGGTGGGTTACACAGAAGAATGAGTGTAAGAAACCAGTCTGCTTGGAAGCTGGTGTGTGCAGGCATCTTGTTTACTGCTGCATCACAAATCATCCTGAGCTGCCACATCACAATATTTAATGCGTAAATATAAATTCTATTAAAATTAATACATAATTTTGTCCATAGACTGTAGGTTTATTATGAAATTATTATTAACTGGGGAAGCTGAGCTTTTTAGCTTACATTGACGCTACGCCACTGCTAATTAAAAATTGTGTCATATATAGCTAGCACTAATATTTTTAGAGCGCTAGTTTCAAAATGTTAGTGCGTTTATGTGATTAAAAAGTAGCTGGACAGACCATTTTAATTTAGTAGCAATCCCACTTGCAGTTGTCATGCTCCATTATTATTATTATTATTATTATTATTATTATTATTATTATTATTATTATTATTATTATTATTAGTATCTACCGAACTATGTTATACCTTTCGTAGCGTCCTGACGTAAGCATTTAGGGTCAGAGTTTGAACTCTAAGGGTGCTATTCATAGACATTTCGCTAGCCCGCACTACGAGAGTGCTAAACTAGCTCCGGCTATCGACTGGTTACCTGTACAGGATTCATATCATATCACATCGCTAACACTGGTTTATGAATACGAAAAACGTTAGTTCGCTGATCATCCACCGGAAGCCCACGCTAAGAATGTCTATGAATACGTCCCATAAACTCCAGAACATACTAATCGATAACTTTCCTAACTTGTTTGGGAACGAAAATGCGCTGCCTGTTTACCATAGACTCATACTCCCCAATAAAATATTCAGACCAACACAACTGTAGTTTCATTCCGAAATTGGGTGACGTATTCTATGTGCCTGTGTAACCCTGACACAGCGCACATTTTTTTTCGCATATCTTATAGAATATTGGGGCATGATCTTCAGGGTCACAATCATGAGCTGTAATAAAACAAGTGGCGATATATTCATTCTAGTTGACCGCATTCCATATCGTGGGCTTACTGGAATAAGTTGGTAACTACATAGGAAAACAATAAAACTTGCCAACTTTTTCCAGTAAGCCCAGCGATGGCGAAAATGCGACTCACGAGCACATTGTGGCTCGCAATGATAGCTGTGCTTTCTACCTCCCACAACCCCCACCCTCTCACTCACTGGAGTCAAACTCCGTTACATTTGTATTTGTCTCTGATCTGCGAGTGGCATATCGTCGCAATGTCTCTCTCGAATACTTGTACATCTACAAAAACGAAAGTTTCAAGTAGGATGGGAGGACGCATTTTTTTTACTGCAAACATGAATGAGAATATAAAATGTATGATTTGTTCACAAGTAGGCTATTACGAGGAAACAGTGGTATAACATAAAACGGCATTATACTACATGTTACTGATGAAGCATTAAAAGGTTGTGTTGTTGTTATTATTATTATTATTATTATCATCATTATCATTATCATTATTATTATTATTATTATTATTATTATTATTATTATTATTATTATTATCGCTGTACATCGAACCTTGTTCAGCAGATGCACGAATAATGCGGTTAGATCTTCAATTTAAACTCACAGATTTACAATGTGATGTTAAATGAAAGCTATGTAGATGTAAGACTTGGTAAATGTTGAACTTTTCAAATCTTTGCCAAAAATAAATATCCGAAGCTTCGTTCTTTCGCTTTCTCTTTTGAAGCCATGTTCGCTACAACTTAGGTTTTTGAAAAATTATTTTCGACAATGAAAATAGTAAAAAACGAAATAATTTAGATCACGACTGACAGACAAATACCTTCGTGATCAACTACGACTGCCACTAAGTGACATCATTCCTGATTTTGAAACTCTGTAGCAGAGACATCCTGAAGACAGTTAATTTTAGGTTGTGATAATGTGCCCTATGTTTCCTTCTTCATTTCTTTCTTCGTTACACGTACTAAACATTAGTGTGTAGCCTTGTACTGTATAAAATTGTATTTAAGTGCTAGACGTAAGGAAAATGAAAATCCCTTAATAAGTCAGACAGTTGCTTCACTTCCCCTTCGGGTGTCCGCCTCCCTCCATAGGTGCTATGCACGTTGCAGGTTACACAGTGGCTCGGCGCACGATGACGTTTTCGCCACGGCTGATGTAAGCCCATGATATGTTCTTTCACAGCTCACAGATCATTGTGTACATAACCTTTGTGCTTCACTTTATAGACAAACACAAATCCAGATGATCCCAATGACCTTCAAGTTGATATTAAAGTCGACGACCCAGAGATACCTGTTGGAGTAAACGTCATCGACCCAGAGACATTTCGGTCCGCTCAGTACAAGGTGCTTTACGGAGGAACCGGAAGTCCAGACAGCACATCTGATCCCTTTCCTCTGTCATTATATGTGGCTGACAGAGAAATGTCGATAACGCTGCACTTAATCGACAATAAAACATCAGAGGTCATAGATTCTGCACAACTCCCACCTAATGCAGACTTCATTCCTGAAGGAGCGACAAAAGTTCTTATTATGAATTCCTCTGTTGTCAATGGTATCGGACTTATACAGTTCGCGAATCTAGTGCCAGAGAGATCTATTATTCTGAATCTAATTAATCCTGTGAATGGAAAAATCCAAATTTCAGTCATTGTCTACAAAGGCACTGATGAAAAGGTACCGCCTATAACACTCCCCGTTAACAACTATCTTCCCGTTTCTTATATAGTAGTTACAACTAATGTCCCACCTTCTCAAGAGGTTAAAGGTCTTGAAATTATCTACTTTCAGTAGCTACTTAAAAATAGTAAAATTAAACTTTATATTCATATCTTGATAATTGCTGTGCCTTGTATTCCATGCACTGTCTGCACGTAATAAAAAAACAAAACTTGCAACATCAATAATAATTGAATAATTTCAAGGGAAAAATTGTTCCGGGGCCGGGTATCGATCAGTGCAGGCCGGAGTTCCTGGGTAACTCAGTTGGTAGAGCGCTGCTATGTTCAACCAGAGGTTCCGGGATCGATACTCGGCCCAGGAACAATTTTTACCTTGAAATTATTCAAGTTTGCTTCACATGGAGCTTTACCTGTAAAACTAGACTGCTCAATAATAATTGTTAGAATCATACACAGCAGTTCTCAATTGAAGCAAAAATATGAATATTTTACAAAGCTTAATTATTGCCTGTTATTTGGACATGCTCACCTTGTTTGGAGACAATGAAAGATAATTAAACAAAATTGTATAGATAAATGCAGTTAAGTGTTAAAAACAATTAAAACAAATAAAAAAGAACAAGCCATATGAATGCTAATAGCTACTAATGAGAAACTGTATAATAAAATAAGGTAATATATACACAAAAGGAGCGAGAAAATATGTTCTTCAAAATGGCTGCAAGCAATGTATATGGTATTTTAGAACCAAGGTTTGGATGTAACTCTTTGTTGGAAATATGTTGTAACTCACACACTGTAACTGTTTTTCTGAATAAAATATTATCAGAGGCTTAAATGAGAAAATTTACACTCTTTACTAGTCTATGTTTTATCTCATTCAACAATAAACCACTGTAAATATTCCTATATCCACACTTTTTCAGCTCTAACATGTCTCGGTTTCCTATATATTTTGAAGTGCTAACCGATATCTGAAAATCTCTGATTGCAAAATTACCACACGAAAGGTCGCTGCACGCACACGCACACACATATTATATCACTGGCGCAGCGTACGTACGTATGTATGTGAAGTATGTATGTAGCCTATATATATATATATATATATATATATATATATATATATGGACTATTCCATATGAAATCGATCAGTAAAAAACCTCGCATTTTTTTAATATTCTAATTTTTTCCCTATTTATACAAGGTGCTGAGGAGAGTGCATTTTCAAGAATATACTATCGAAAGTCAAACGATTTTCGTACTATTGAGCGACAAATTTAGCGTATTTTATAAAAACAAGCCTCTTTCAGCGCTCAGGGCTCTGGAACCATTTACTGCAGAACATTGAACGAAAGCTTATTTTGAAGCTGACATTTGGTAGGTTATGATAAGAAGTAATCCTTATTTTTATTGTATACAGAGAGACAGATAATCTGATTTTACTTACTTTTAGGCTTTTTGCCCATTTGTAAAAATGTAAAAAAATATGGAGAAAAAAACCTTGCATTATTAAGAGGGATTCGGCATTGTTTGCTTAGTGGCTCGGCAATAAGTTTCGAGGGTATTAAATAAATTATTTTCACACGCCTAGACTTGAACCGCACGCACTGGCCGAGAGCTGAATATAAGCGAGCACTGGGCGTCATTTTACTCCTGTGTTTATGAAAACTTGTGATAAAGCTAGCCCAGCTATGCGCTACTAGACGAAACTTCACGTGTTTATGTCTCCTGCCCTTGCTCGCCTCAGCTAGCTCCCGCCTCACAGTCAGCTGGTTAGTTCACGCGCGTACTATTTATTTTCTTTATTTGATATTTTCAATACTTTCTTATCAACGGTGCACCAGTAAAAAATGTGTTTATTTGTAGTTTCAATGCGGAATCTAACCATATATTTAAAAAATACCCATATTTTTTCGTGAGCAAAGACGTCTTACTGAAGAAAAATCTAAATTTCTCCATTTTCATAAAAAGTGAGAAAAACTGTTTACATGTCAATATAAACTTTAACTTCTCAGCATCAAAATAACCACGATTTTGATCATTGGGTGAAAGGGTTTCGGAGCCACAACAGTTTAAAGTTGCTAATTTTATGAAAATACGATAAATGTAAATATTTTTAATTTTAACACTATGAAGTTCTGATGCCTCAAACTTTGCACAAGCATTGTATTACAGTTGTCAACGGACAGAAAAAGTTTGATTGTATTTAAAAATTGCAAAGTTAATTTTCTCTATATTTCGGTCGATTTGAGATGGAACAGCCCGTACACATGTATGTATGTATGCATGTATGTACACTGCAAATAGGTAAATACCCAGTGGCAGTGGTAACTAATTACCCTCAATAATGACAATTAATAATAAATTACAATTAATAATAATAATAATAATAATAATAATAATAATAATAAGGAATATCCTAAATTAAATGAAGCACGATCACTTTAAATAATACTTAAAGTAAATCTAATTTGTATCTTTCCATAAATTCGAACTTAAACCCACGAGTATATATTATGATTTGTTCATACGTACACAAGTACGTAGGCCTACCTTTCAGCACTACACTCATTTCGCTCTCAACTCACTGCACTGAACCTATAACACATTCCTGATTTCACTAACAATTCAAAAACATTTCACTGTTAAAATAATTTGCACTACCACTATAAACTATAAAACTTCACTGACAGAAACACACTTCACTGACACAACACACTTCTTCAATGATACAACACTTCAAAACATCAATAATTACACACTTATTACTCCGTAATACTTGTATACTAGAATGTATTTTTCTGTTTGTGATTATGTATTCAGTCTCTTCTTTTTTTTTTATTACATATATATTTTTTTATTATTGTTATTTCAAAGTTAATACTGATTGTGTATATGTATTCAATCTCTCTTTTTTACTTAATTATGTTTATTATTATTTTTAAGTTCATATTTGTATACCGGTATGTATTTTTTCTGTATGTGATTTGATCCTGGTTGAGTGGAAGACAAGACCTGATGGCCTTAACTCTGCCAGGGAAAAGAAAACTATTATTATTAGAATCGTACTTACTATGTTAACCTCAAAATCGCTAGCTTAGACCCCAATACAAGCTATTTTAGCACGTTCACTACAACTCACACAGTAAATCCTTCTCTTTTCTCTGCCACTATAACTCTCAGAATTTACTTGAAGCTCACTGCACTTTCACTACAACACACTGCACACCCAATATAAATCACTGGAGATTCACTATGTTTCTCTGCTTACTGACTATACTTGTAAAACCACAAAATAGTGTGCATAATATACTATCTTCTATTAGTAAAGTCCTTAAGCCTATTTTTAAATACTTTTACAATATCAACGGTGTCCGCCGAGTTAGCTCTATGGTAGTGCGTCTGCCTCCAGGCTAGCCGGCTCGGGTTCGATTCCCGGTGGGGTAAAAAATTTTCATATAAAATTTCTACGTCGAGACTAGGAGAGATGGCGGTGCACAACTTCTAATCACTAGATTATGCACCAATATGCCTGTCTTAAATCCCAAATCTCTCCGCAGTGCATATGAAGAAAAGATATATGTCACTGTTGATAGTGATTCGTCCGTCGGATGGGGACGTTAAGCCTGGAGGCCCCCTTGATGCTATTCGACTGGAGTAGGCTACGTTCATCATCTTCATCATTCTCAGCCAGTCCCTAAGCCACCGGCGTGGCTCAGTCGGTTAAGGCGCTTGTCTGCCGGTCTGAAGTTGTGTTCGGGCGCGGGTTCCATCCCCGCTTGGGCTGATTACCTGATTTTTTTTTTCGAGGTTTTCCCCAACCGTAAGGTGAATGCCAGGTAATCTGTGGCGAATCCTCGGTCTCATCTCGCCAAATACCACTTCGCTATCACCAATCACATCGACGCTAAATAACCTCGTAGTTGATACAGCGTCGTTAAATAACCAACTAAAATAAAAAAAAATCCATTCCCTAGAATACACTTACACTTACTACACATACGTTCACCTAGTACACGACATAACTCTTCTCAGATGCACATCATGCACAACGTGGTGTGCAACTTGAAAATGGGTCACAGTCCTGCCATCTATCCGCAGTGTGTGAAACCTGAATCACTCTAAGTGAAGTGGGTAGGCATTAGACACACAATACCAACAGTTGTACGACAGCTGAAATTATCTTTAATTTTAGTCTGCTGACATCTATTTGATAAATAAGAGAGGAAAAGGTTCAAGACACCACTCCTAATCCCGATATTGTAAAGTTATTCTAAAAGTATCTTGTGATTAACGGTATTGAAAGCCTTCTGCAAGTCTAAGAAAACGCTTAGGCACTTCTTGTTAATTTAGTCTAATGTTTTTATGATCTTTTCAGTGACAGACATAATTGCATATTGCGTGCTTATGACTGTGACGAAATCCACACTGCAAATGTGATAAAATATTAGTTTCCTCTAGATATTTCGACAGTCAATTTTTTAAACAGGTTTCAAAGAATTTACTAAAGATGGCAATAATGGTAGCGGCTCATAATTATTTATAGATTTTTTTACCAGATTTGTGAATAGGGACAATTACAGCGCTTCGGGCAACATTCACTAACAACTGCATCGGGATCGAACCTGAACCTCCTGGATTGAAGACCAAGCTAAAACTACTAAAAGAAAAAACATTACGAGGACAGCTTTCTGTAGCTTGTGAAACTTCTGTCATACTCTAAATTAAATAACTTATAGACTCTAAATCGCCCCATTTGTTTTGAACATGTTTTTTCTGCATCCATTTTTGTTCTGGCTTTGAGAATGAATCTTTTCCCAAGAAAAAATTTTAAGCATCCGTTACCGATAGCTCTCTCGATAGAGAATTTAAAGTACAATTAATGGGTAGAGCACAATTTCATAGGTAATACATATATATACCGGTGTAACAACAGAGATAATATTTTATTTCTGAAAAAAATTAATTAATTAAAGATATTCCGTTGAATGTGAACGAGAATTTTTACACGTAAGAGATAATGAATTTCTCATGATGAGAAAGAAAGCTATTCGGAACGATAATTGGTGTTATACCGTTAAATGAAATTATAGTTCTCTTTTATAGATTACGTGCTTTCATTAAGGAAGAATAGCATGCCATTTAATATTCTTTATGTATTTTAAATTTTGTTACTTTGTATTCTGCCAACATTTCAAACTGCAAATACTTTACGGGACTACAAAACAAGCTACCGGTTTAGCTCAGTCGGCTAAGGCGCTCCCGCTTGGGCAGATTATCCGAGGTTTTCCCCATCCGTAAGGCAATTGTCAGGTACTTTATGGCGAATCCTCGGCCTCATCTCGCCAAATATCATCTCGCTATCACCAATTTCACCGATGCTAAATAATCTCGCAGTTGGTAAAGCGTGGTTAAATAACTAAGTAAAAAAACTATAAAACTTGCTTTGCGAACGTCATTTGTTTCCCGCATACATAGTCGACTGAAAATGGCGGCTCCATTCAAACGTTCTGGCGAAGCTAACATAGAACAGAATCTTAGTAAGTCAATTAATATCTATTTTATTTTATCAGAGTACTTTATTTCTTCTAGTCTTTATATACTTTCTTCTGTTTTTATCACCTCCCGACCATTTGTTTCTTTGTTTGCCAACATTTGAAACTGCAAATTCTTTACGGTACTATAAAACATGCTTTGTGACTATCATTTGTTTACCGCATAGATAGTAAACTTAAAATTGCGGCACCGTTCAAACGGTTTGGTGAAGCTAACATTAATGAAATAGAATTTTAGTACGACAATTAATATTTTATTGTATTGGAGTAGTTTATTTCGTCTAATCGTGAAACAATCAATTAAATCTCACTCGAGTTTTGATTTTCTCTAGATAAATCAAAATCTCTAGTGAGATTACTGTTGATAAAAGTTTTTACACTTGAGAAATACCATATTACCACAGTCTAGTATATATACAGTCACGAAGCTTGAGTTGTGATGGTGGTAGGAACAACAGACTGTGCCGGTACTATTTCCCATTGTCTGTAATGAGGCGATATTAGCGATCCTAGTGGTTAGCAACTATCTATGGATGGATATTTACTACGTATTGAACTTCGTGACTGTCTGGCCGCGAAACCAGGTAGCCCAGGTTCGATTTCCGGTCGGGGCAAGTTACCTGGTTCAAGTTTTTTCCGGGGTTTTCCCTTAACCCAATAGGAGCAAATGCTGGGTAACTTCCGGGTTTGGACTCCGGACTCATTTCACCGACATTAGTCCACACCTGTGGAGTAACGGTCAGCGGTCTGGCCGCGAAACCAGGTGGCCCGGGTTCGAATCCCGGTCGGGGCAAGTTACTTGGTTGAGGTTTTTTCCGGGGTTTTCCCTCAACCCAATACGAGCAAATGCTAGGTAACTTTCGATGCTGGACCCCGGACTCATTTCACCGGCATTATCACCTTCATTCCATTCAGACGCTAAACAACCTAGATGTTGACACAGCGTCGTAAAATAACCCAATAAAATAAAATAAATTCACCGGCATTATCACCTTCACCTCATTCAGACGCTAAATTATCTTAGCAGTTTATAAAGCGTCGTAAAATAACCTACATGAATATGAATAACAAAGGACCTTGCGTTCAGTTTTTTTTCAATGAGTTTTACCATGCGCCTGATATTGCCCTATAGAAATTTCTAGCTATAAGCAACCTTCTTCATATCCATTTGTTTTACATATTATCAAATATGATAAGATTTTGAAAACAAATTCTAAGTGTAACTATGTAAAATAACTGTATAAAGAACAGTGACACATCCAGAAAACATTCTACATAGAGTGGCATCATATTTTCTTGGGAAAACAAGAGACCTTACACAGAGAAATGGAGTTCAAATCTGTACTCCTATTTGCACTGGCATTTCTTTACTTTTCTGCAGGTAAATATGTTCATATTTTTATTATCATTATAGCCTTAGACTTCGTCACCTTTAACGTCATAACTGTACAATTTGAAGTCCATAAGATCACCTGCCTACGCATAGGTTTTTATTTTTAGCATGCAGTTGAGGCGAATAGAGATAATTTATTATTTCAATTAAAGACGGGAAGTAAGTCATACAGTTAGGAACAAAAAGAGAGATTATTTGAAGGAAAAACTGAATGAGGTAGAAACAAATAGCACGAATAAAAACATTGGAGATTTACATAAGGGTGTATAGGAATTTAAGAACGGATATCAGGCAAGGTTAAACGTGATCACGGATGAGAATGGTGACTTGCTTGCAGAATCTCATTCAATCCTGAACAGATGGGAAAACTATTTTGGGCAACTACTAATGTGCATAGGCCAAATATAAATGATCGGGACGAAATACAAACTGCTGGGCCATTTATACCCGAACTCACACTTTAAGTCGAAATTGCGATAGAAAATCTGAAAAAGTACAAGTCTCCAGGTATCGATAAAAATTCCAAAAGAATTAATACAAGAAGGTAGAAGCGCATTATCTAGCGAAATTTATAAGCTTGTACTTGCTATTTGGGAAAAGGAAATTGTACCAGAGCAATGAAAGGAGTCCATAATTGCACCTATTTTTAAGAAGGGGGGCAAGACTAACTGTAGTAACTTTCGAAGAATATCATTTTTGTTGACGTCGTTCAAAATGTTGTCCAATATTCTTTTGAGAAGATAACTCCTTATGTAGATGAAATTATTGGGGAACATCAACATGGTTTTAGACATAACAGATGGAATATTGATAAGATTTTTTGTATTCGACAGATACTGGAGAAAAAATGGGCGTATAAGGGTGTAATACCATACATCAGTTATTCATAGATTTCAAAAAGACATACGACTCTGTTAAGACGGAAGTTTTATGAAATATTCTTATTGAATTTGGTATTCCCAAGAAACTAGTTCGATTGATTAAAATGTATTTCAGTGAAACATACAGCAGAGTCCGTATAGGCCAGTTCCTCTCTGATGCTTTTCCAATTCGCTAAAGCAAGTAGATGCACCATCACCTTTACTTTTTAACTTCGCTCTAGAATATGCCATTAGGAAAGTTCAGGATAACACAGAGGGTTTGGAATTGAACGGGATACATCAGCTTCTTGTCTAAGCGGATGGTGTGAATATGTTAGAAGAAAATCCACGAACTATACTATTAGGGAAAACACGAACATTTTACTTGACGCAAGTAAAGAGAGACAGTTGTGTTAATCTCTCGGCTTATAGTCCACCGTCCATGTTTCTGTCCCATATAATACATCTATTTTCCTCGCTGTACTGAACTGAAATCTATTGATTCAGTATGAACTTCCTACCTATGGTACTTACTAGTTGACTTATATGCCAAAAAGGAGTTCAATTAACTTAATCATTTCATGATACCTTTCAGAACCAGTTCTCAATTTGCCCGTCAGTGAAGGAGAAATTTCAGTGAAGGTACGTAATAAAATCAATTTTAGACTATTATTATTATTATTATTATTATTATTATTATTATTATTACTGTGGTTTGCAGTAATGTACAGAAGCAAAACAGAAACAATCTCTATCAAAATGGTCTTTTCTTGGCAACAACCTTCCACCTCTGCGGCAGATACAGTAAAGTTCCTTCACAGTTGAAACTAAAATCCTAAATCGGCTATACAAAAAGAAAGGTTTTGTAACTTCAATAATAATAATAATAATAATAATAATAATAATAATAATAATAATAATAATAATAATAATAAAAATATTAACCAGAGGGGAGAGGGGAAACGGTAGTGACGGACAATATGGGCCAATGATTGTGGGGGTTACTGTTACCACAGTGTTACCTTCTACTAACGACGTCCGTCGAGAACTATACTGTTTTCGCTGTAAGAAAAATCCTAATGTAAATATAAGCACGTTGCTGCCATACCCGTGATTGGCTCCTGGTCGAAACGCTCACATGACGCAGGAAAATATAGTTCGTATTTGGAAACCATAATCTTGTATTATTTGAAAATAAAAAATTGAATTCTAGTTGTTAAATACGATGAAACATATAACTTCGCTCATATGTAAAATGCTACGTAAAAGAAAAACTATGTTTATATATTGTTATGTACAATGAACGCGGATGAATACGAACAGTAACACCGCGGTAGTCTGTTCTTGTAACAAGCTGGCGTCACTTGAGCTCGTAGTTGTTCACGTAAGCACGTGGTACTGAAATATGGCTTCTGTATGCTCGGTGTGTGTGGTTATTAATCATAAGAGTGGAAACCCTCTCAAAAGCGGAAAAACAAATAGTCTTAAAGGTATATAATAAATTGAGTTTTAATTACAATAATTATAAAGTAAATGTTTCCTAAACAAACGGATGCACAATAGTGAGGTTAGGTCTACTTGACGATTAACGGGAAATGTTTAACATGAAACAGAATGTACAACCACAGTCTACTATATACAGTCGCGAAGCTTGAGGTGATTTTTTGCAAATCTCGTGATAAAGCGCTCCAAGCGGTTAGCAACTAGAAACAATAGAGTGTCCACGGTCGACTTTGGACTGTGTCGTATTTCCATCGAGTGTTAGCTCGTTGCGTATTTCACATTGATGCTTGTGAAATGTTCGTTATTGGTTGTAATGAAAATGTTAATGGCTAAAATAAAATAATTGGAATAATAATATTTTACTAGAGACGTAGAAAAATTAAGTTTGTTTTAATGAAATTTATTGATCACGTTTTATTTTCAATTCTGGTGGGATAATTATTGCTTAGGCCTACTTTTTTTTTCAAAGGATATGTTTTTAATTATAGCTGTTAATTTTGTTGTTATTTTTATTTGTTACTTTACTAGAGACGTAGAAAAAGTCTGTTACAATAAAATTTATTGATCACGTTTTATTTCCAATTCTGGTGTGATTATTATTGCTTAACCTAACCCCACTTTGTTAACTACGTAAGCCTACACTACAAGTACCGGTACACGTAAGTTACTCCATTAATTCATATTTCCATTATTATTGTTGTAAAGGGAAATGCAAATTAACATTTATTGGTTTCATGGTTAATTATCGCTATAATCTTGAATGGGTGAAGCGATTATAGTAAATTTCAGTTCGTTTTGCACAAACAAAAATAATATTAACCTATTTCTTGCAGGTATCTTCCAGTTTATGATGAAATTTAATATACTTCATTAAAATAATAAATTAACTTTATGCATTTAATATTTCAATAATGGAAGGAAGGTGTTAATTTTTCCAAAAGAACACGACAACGAAAGTGTAACATATTTTATCGTCTGCTAGGAGAGAGATCTGCGATGATAAGGCGATAGTAGCGATCCTAGTGGTGGGCAACTACCCATGTTTGCATTTTTACTACATATTGAGCTTCGCGACTGTATATAGTAGACTGTGGTACAACAGTAGGAGGGAACACGTACTGGGAATCTATGGCGCCAAACAGCGGCCAATGAAGCCTCACTTCAGCCACGTGCTATTGTTTACATTAGGATTTTTCTTACAGCGAAAAGATTATAGGTACCTTCACTGATCGAGCTCGCAGATTTAGGCCGCGACTCCGACCACTGAAAAGGGGTTTGAAGGAAGGACTAGTGTTGAAGATGAGTGTGAAAAGTTGAAGTTAGGAGTGCTGCAGATGTGAAGAGTCGAGGCGAATAAGAGAAGGTGATATGTGAATAATTTGGAAATTGGGGTATTCCTCCCCAAGTCTCTACTTAGTAAGGCCAGTCGCGGTTCCGCTCCTCACATAATTAGTGACGTCACGGGCCCGGGGAGAAAGTAGCCGGCCATGACAGTACCACGTGTTCCGTCTAGGGGTGTAGAACATTTTCCTTTTGCTCAAACAAGTGTCGCGAGGTTGGAAGGTAGGGGGATGACCGTCTTCCATCTGTAAGATTTACCAATGTGGTTGGCGACCAGAGAATATAGTGAGGATCAGGTAAATGTAGTTCCTAAAAATCTAATTTGGCCGTTTCTTCAGTGTTGCCAACTAATACCAGATATCACCAAAGAGGGTAAAATCACAATGCTACGTACTGAAATAATAATAAAAGGTAAAAGGTATCCCCGTAACATGCCATGAAGGCACTTGGGGGGGGGGCATGGAGGTAGAGCCCCATGCTTTTCATGATCTCGGCACTAGAATGAGGTGGTGTGGTCGGCACCACGCTCTGACCACCTTTTACCCCCAGGAAAGACCCGGTACTCAATTTTACAGGAGGGTGAGTGAACCTCGGGGCCGTTCTGAAAGTTTAGCAACGAGAAAAAATTCTGTCACCACCTGGGATCGAACCCCGGACCTTCCATTGAAACAATAATAATACTAATAATAATAATAATAATAATAATAATAATAATAATAATAATAATAATAATAATACGGTATTAATAATAACAATGTCTTGCTTATTTACCACAACTCATCTTTATGTTGCGAGGTGTTTCCTAATTAATGTTTCAATAATTTATAAAATAGTATATTTTCCTCCTGGACTTCTCGCATAATTTGTTGATACTTAAAATGAATTTTGTCTCGCAACATGAAATTCATTGCTTTGACTATACAGTTTACGATTAATGAGAACTAACCTAAAAATATATTTAATTGCTTGCATTTTCATCAGTTCCTTCACTGCAAAACGAAATTGTTGCTGCCAACATAACAGTTAGAAAATAACTGCCAGTTGTCAGTACCCGAAATTCGAAACGAAGTTGGTAAAAGAAAATTCAACCTGAGAGCTAGAAAATCACTATAATCCACTAGCACATGTAGTAATAGGGGAAGAATGGTTAGGTTTCACCCTTAGGGTATTCAGTAAGCTGATCCGGACTATAAGTGAGGTAGCCTCGCAAGGAGAATAAATGAAAGAAATACAGTAATTTAAAAATTCATATTTATGCTAAATAAGCTTCTCGGTATGATTGCCATCAAACCAAAGACGAAAAATCTCATTGAAAGTGATATTACCGTGTGTGTATCGAATACAGGGTCCAGATTTAAGAGCTACGTTCTGAAAAACAGGCACATTTGTTGGATTAATAAAATTATATTTTATTGTATAATAGCGTGGATTGCATTTTTTAAATGAAGGTGGCTAGTGCGGAAAAGTTGCGACTTGTGGCAGAAAGACTGCAGATGAGAGAAAAATAAATTTAGCCACTATCTTGTGTCTCCGCATCAAGTTTGAAAATGGCGACAAATCACGTCTAAACTTGTTATTAAGCTTCATAAGTTAAAGCATTGAAAAATAAAACTTCTTAATTTAATAAGTTTTAATTATAATTAGTGCGAAACGAAAGTGTGGCATCAGCATTCATAAAGTAAAATAACTAACAGAAGTACAGTCGAGAATGTAAGAAACTACCGATGTCCCCGATGAATTATAAGTGAAACGAAGAAATACGGAAGCAGCTGCCTTGCCGAAAACCATTCACAACATATTTTGCGTTCACATTAACGGACTTTGTGTTTAATATTCAAACATAACAGGATCTCCAACATCTAATCAATGAGCAGCTAAGTGGCTAATATGACTAATATGACTACTTTGTCGTCAATATCACCATTACCACCACCATCATAATCATCATCATCATGAACAGCACGGTGGACAAATCCTTTCCCGTCATTCAAGTTTATCATCTTCGGGACCATCTCGTAGTTCAGTGGGTTGTAAGCAAGGGTTTGTATCGTCAGACGTCTAGATTCATTTTTAAAATATGACTGCACCAATTCTTTTTATTTTTTTTATTTCACCTTTTAAATCATATATTCCCAATTAATTTATAATAGTATGGCTAGACTACTAATTTCATCTCGGAGCGTATAGTCTGCAATTCACGTTATAAATCTCATTTCGCCTGTCTCAGTTTTTCTCTCGTCCGATCTATTGAGTGGACAGCTTTCAGATCCGTACTTTACATAGGTACTGCCATGGTTTTAGACTATTTAAAGTGTGTCTTTCTTGTTTTCTTACCAGATATCGTTTTATTGTACCACACATATATTTAAATTTATTCAACTTATTTTATACACCTTAAACTTTATCATAAATTCTGCTGCAGCTCAAATAATTAAAATGGTTGACTTGTTCTATAATTGTATTGTTAATTATTATCTTCTTATCGCATTACAAACTTTATTAAAAATTACACAATTTTGTCTGACATTTCTAAACTAATATTCTGCAGCAACCTCGCATAACTGCTGAGCGAATATCTGTAACTCATTCTCTAAATTGGCAAATATCACTTTATCATTTGCAAACATTATACATTTTAAAATCTGTGAACTTAATTTGAAATGTTTTGATATTGTTTTGTCATTTAGTCAACGCTGCATCAATATAGGCCTAGAGGGTTAGTTAGTTATCCCCACACGCCAAGTTTCATGTCACTGAAGCACATGCTTCAAAAGTTATTTAAGGTAGTGCGGGACTTTTGACTAACCCTGTAGATCAGGCCTGCACAAACAGCGCTCTTCGGAGCGGGAGAGCCGAGTTTACCGCTCGCCGAAACGGAGAGGAAGATACGTCAGAATGACATAGACTTGCTATAGGTAGACGAGAGGGAAACGACCACTCAGTGGAGTGCAGTGTGTATTCTCGGTAACTGTTTCACGTTGCTTACCTACTGATACAGTACAGTATGGAGGAATGGAGGAATCTAAAAGACGGAACATAACATTTAACATTTAACTATTTACAGCTCGAACTTATTGCTCTTCAATGTTACCTAAGGGCTAAAGATCGTTTGAATAATACTACCAGCCTGGTTGAGTTTTACAAGACTGAACATTAGCAATAATATCCACGACCACACAGGCTGGCTGTGAAAATGATTGCTATGTTTGGCGCAACATTTATATTTGTGAGCAATTGTTTTCTTATAATCAACTTTAATAAAGGCAGGCATCGAACATCTGCAACTGATGTTTCATTACGATCAATAGGCTACTGTTCCTTTCAGCTGCCAAAAGCATAAAACCTCGTTTTGATGTACTGATAAATAAAAATATAACAAAATGATATTGTACATTTAAGTAGCTATAGAATTTCTATTATTTCTGTAAAATAAATATTTCTTTATTAATTAATAATAGTCCAAGATAGTTTTGCAAACACTGAACGGGAATTCATTTCATAAGCACTCGTAATAATACTTCCTTATGTGTACATTTTGTACGAGATCAACCCTTCTTCCAGTCTACCCTTATACAGAACGCTGCTAATATCTGCATTCCGCTCATGAGCTGTAAGCCGGCACGGAGAGCGAAAACCTTGTGCAGACGTGCTGTAGATGTTTCGAATCAGGTAACCTCATTCCAGTTTATAGGTAGCTGAATTACTTAGCCCAGTGATAATTATAGGGGAATTAGTCTTTAACGTCGGCCTACAAAATCTATGCAAATATTATTTGTAGACGGCTCAACATCACCAGTGAAGTTCTACTGAAAGAGGAGCAACATGGCTTCAAAAGGGCGATCGTGTATGGACTGTGTTTTCATAATGAAGCAAGTTATACAAAAGAAAAAAATGAGAATATAACCTTGAAACCTATATTTTATTTATTAATTATTTATTGTAAGCCATTTGATGGGATTTTAAGGAACAAGCTATGGGTATCATCGAGTAATGAAGGATATCCAAAATATTCCTATTTCATTCTAGCCACACAGAGCCTGCACGAAAAAAATATATATTACTCTTGATGATTGAAAGATATAAAAATTCTAATCTAGGAACTAGACAAAGGTGTCCGGATCGGCAGGCAAACGCTCCAGCTGAATGATCTACGACAGCCGTGGCGAGAACGCGACTCGCGAGACATTGTGGCTCGTAGTGATAGCTGTGCATTTCGCTTGCTTCTGACCTCCGCCAATCCCCACCCTCTCACTCACTGGAGTCAAACTCCGCTCCATTTGTATTTGTCTCTGACCTGCGAGTGGCATATGTCTCTCTCGAAACCATGTACGAAAGTTCCAAGTAGGATGGGAGGACGCATTTTTTGCTGTCAATATGATGAGAATATTAAATGTATGATTTGTTCACAAGTATTACGAGGAAAACAGTTGTATAACATAAAACGGCATTATACTACATGTCACTGATGAAACATTAAAAGGTTAAGTGTTATTGTTATCTTCATCATCATCATCATCATCATCATCATCATCATCTCTGTACGTCGACCCTTTTTCAACAGATGTACGAATAATGCGGTTAGCTCTTCAATTTGAACTCACTGATTTACTACAGTATGTGATGTCCAATGAAAGCTAGATGTAAGGACTTGACAAATGTTGAACTTTCAAATCTTTGCCAAAAAATAAATATCCGAAACTTCGTTCTTTCGCTTGCTCTGTTGAAGTCATGTTCGCTACAACTTACGTTTGTGAAAAATTATTTTCATCAATTAAAATAGTAAAAACCAAATGTAGATCACGACCGACAGACAAATACCTTCGTGATCAACTACGACTGGCAGTAAGTGACATAATTCCTGATTTTGAAACTTTGTCGCAGAGGCATTCTGAAGACAGTTAATTTTAGGTTGTGATATTGTTCATTTATTATTCATTTCTTTCTTCGTTACACGTACTAAACATTAGTTTGTAGCCTTGTACTGTATAAAATTATATTTAAGTGCTTGACGTAAGGAAAATGAAGATCCGTTAATAAGTCAGACAGTTGCTTCACTTCCCCTTCGGGTGTCCGCCACCCTCCATAGGTGCTATGCACGTTGCAGGTTATACAGTGGCTCGGCGCACGATTACATTTTCGCTACCGCTGATCTACGACGGTGGGCTTATTGGCTTATTGTCCACACGGTGGTTCTGTCTATCGTATTTACGCTATGGCATTACAAAACATGAAGAGTCAACGACAGACCCTTACATTCTATTCGAAGAATTATTCACAGCACGTACAGTACGATGTTAATTCAGGTTTGTAAGTAATATTAAAATAGGCCTAATTTGGAAATGTAAATAAATGTAAAGAATGGTTTAAATAATTGTAAATAAGTGTAAGTAAATGTAAATACTAAATGTAGTATATCTGTAAAACAGTAAGCGATAGCGATAGGAAATTAAGATTTTATAATAGTATTAAGTTTTTTGACTTGTTCCATATTCTAGCTGTAAGCAAGTATGAATACCATGGAATGTTAATAAATACAATACAATACACGTTTAAGTTGACTTCGCACACCCCACGTTCCCCATCTCCATCTCAAATGTTCTGCAGAGCATCCCTTATTTCCTGATTAATTTTTGCGAGCTTTTACTGAATCATTCTGTAGTATCTGGGTCTTAATTTTTGGCCTTACCTCCGGAAAGCTTTTTTCTGTTATGTGACGACTCTCACATTACAGTATGTATATATTTATCCTGTTTTACTTCACAGGAAGATACAGATGAGAAAGCTGAGGTTGATAACGTCCTAGATCCCGCAGAAAATCCTGTCGGAGATAAAAGAGGAATTGCACCAAGAAACACGGATATTCCGATTTCCCATTCACGACAATGGCAACTCCAGTTTTTAGAGTATGATTATGACGACGGCATTCGACCAGGCTTTACTTGGTTTAGACCACATGATACTCTACTGGGATAAAAGCACTACTATCTTTTTAAAATTAATTATCATATTGCAGCAAAACCTTTTGAAATTGTCCACCTGTGTAACATGATTAAATTTTTATGAAACCGGCAAATTTTCTTAATTTTTGGCCATTATATCCGGAAAGCTTTTTTCTGTTATTTTACAACTCACACATTTTCTATATACATAATTTGAACTGGTAATGGAAATTACGGGAAAACGGCTGAACGGATTTTTATAAATGACCCCTCTTTTTGAAGCTTAGAGCTCAAAGTTTTTCGGAAAAATAGTAGTTTTCAGTGAAATGTCAATTTTTCAACATAATTTTCCTATTTTCCAAAATCCATCTGTCGTCAGTTTTGAGAACTAGCAAAACTAGCTAATTGCATTTCAGAATAAACACAAAACACACACTACAGTAAACAATATTACACGAAGGCCATGATCTGCAAGAATGCTGACATATTTAGAGCTCAAATTAAATTGGTATTAAAAACTTAACTTACTGAAAATAATTTATAGGTTGGATTCTGTGGTATGTAATTTTCTGGGTACAGCTGTGTATTGGATATTAAAAACTACAAAACTTGAGGTGGTTTGATGACATTATTACCATTAGAAATGAAATATTATTGTAGTGAATGCCATGATGTTACTATTTTTTATTAATTATACATATTAATGCTATATTGATGATATGAAAGTGAAACGTTTTGGGGTTTTATAAGTAGATGTAGAGAATAACTTAAATTAGATTTTGATTTCTATATTTTACGGAGTAGCGGCTATATAGTATATATAGGCTAGTATATGTTACTGAAAGATATAAAACTTACGTAAGATAATAATATTATTAACAATCAAATATTTTTATAGTTATTAATTAAGTTGGGTTGGGTCTTTTTCATATATTTAATGGCGGTGTGGTGTAGATATTTATATGCGTGGTTCTCTTCAGTATTGGCTCGAGAGAGAGAGTATCTTTCATTATTATGGAAGCAAATAACTTTCAGAATGTCTGGTATTCTTCACTGAAAATAAATCTGAAAAAATGTTTATTTGAACGTCTAATGAACTTAGTCTGCAGCATTTGCTGCACAAGCCACTAGTTATGTATATATTTGTCCTGTTTTACTTCACAGGAAGATACAGATGAGAAAGCTGAGGTTGATAACGTCCTAGATCTCGCAGAAACTCCTTCGAAAATAACAGAGGAACTACGCCAAGAAACACAGATATTCCGATTTCCCAGTCACAAGAATGGCTTAGCCAGATTTTAAAGTTTCGGATTGCACCAGGCTTCACTTGGTCTAGGCCACTTGATTTCTTTTAGGATAGAACTTCCAGTTTTTTTAAGTCATCATATTACAGTAAAACCTTTTCAAGTTGTCCTCCTCTGTAATAGTACTAAAT
The DNA here is from genome assembly GCF_040183065.1 of Periplaneta americana. Classification (NCBI taxonomy): domain Eukaryota; kingdom Metazoa; phylum Arthropoda; class Insecta; order Blattodea; family Blattidae; genus Periplaneta; species Periplaneta americana. The sequence continues at coordinate 185,544,517 of NC_091118.1, forward strand.
TTTTATGAAACCGGCAAATATCCATTTGCTTATATATAACCAGTTTCATAATATTTTACCCACTTTTCACCTTAACTTCACCAATGTAACGGTAGTTGTTCAAAATGTTCTGTAGTATTGTACTACATAAATTCCACATAAATTTACCAACGTTAACTTTCAAGCATCTTTAAAACTTTCGCCCAAGGCTTACTTTTCAGTTTTTCTGCCCTGGGTCCACCTCAACAATGAATTGTGTTGAAATTAGGAATACCATATCGACAAAGGAAGAAGAAAAGTATTCTTTGTTGTTTAGTCAACTGTTTAATGATAGTTGGAACCTTATAAATGACACCAATAAGGCAACATTCCTTAGTAAAGTACTGCGTTTTGTTACCGAGTCTCCAAAAAACTCGTAACAATATACGAGGCGCATCCAGAAAGTAAGTTTCCCTATTTAAAAAAAAAAAGAACACGCATTTTCAGGAAAACATTTATTGGCAACAGGTACAGCAATGTTTCAGATATTTTTCAACATAGCCACCATCAGAATTGAGACACTTGTCGTATCGTGGGATCAACTTTTGTATCCCTCTATCGTAGAACTCTGCCGCCTGTGAATGGAACCAGCGTGTGACAGGCGTCTTCAGCTCTTCGTCGTTGCCAAAACGCTCACTGGAGGACAGGAATTTCTTGAGGTGCAAGAAAACGTCAAAATCGCTGGGAGCATGATCAGGACTGTAGGGTGCGTGATCAAACAACTCCCAGGCAAATTCCGTCAAAACAGCTGCTGTGCGCCGAGCCGTATGTGGATGGGCATTGTCATGGAGGAGCACAACACCTGCAGTAAGCATTCCACGCCTCTTGTTTCGAATGGCACGTCGCAATTTTCGCAGTGTTTCACAGTAACGGTCAGCGTTCACTGTTTCACCTCTTGGAAGGAAGTCAATGAGCAGAATGCCCTTCCTGTCCCAGAACACCGTGCACATCACTTTCCGTATCGACAGCGTCTGTTTGAATTTCGTCCTGACCGGAGATCCACTATGCCGCCAATGCATTGACTGCTGCTTGGTTTCCGGGGTGAAGTGCGAAATCCAAGTCTCATCGCCCGTGACGATCCTGTCGAGGAACTCGTCGCCGTCATCGTGATACCGTTGCAGAAATGTCAGTGCTGCTACTAAACGTTGCATTTTGTGTTCGGGTATCTGGTTTTTCGGCACCCACCTGGCACACACTTTTTTGAACAGCAGGTGCTTAGTGACAATCTCGTGCAACAAGGATCGCGATATCTGCGGAAAATGGCTGCTCAGCTCCGTAATCGTAAAGCGACGGTTCTCCATGATGCACTGCCGCACCATCTCAACACGATCATCATTGATGAGGGACGGTCGCCCACTGCGCTCTTCATCATGGACACTTTGACGACCTTCGGAAAACTGCCTACACCAGCGACGCACCATCTGCTTACTCATGATGTTCGGCCCATAGACCTGACAGAGCTGCCGATGAATTTAAATTGGCGCAATGCTTTGTGCATTAAAGAACTTTATCACCGACCGAACCTCGCAGGCGGCGGGAGAAGGAATAAGAGCTTCCATTTTGGACCACTGCTGCCACGCTACTGGCACCAGGCGGGACTTGTCTGGCTGGCATATGATTGATACGTCATAGATCTGTTACGCATTCGCAATTGACACGGCTAATTACGTTTACTTTCAAGGGGGAAAAATTGGGAAACTTACTTTCTGGATGCGCCTCGTTGGTAGAGCCCGATCGCAAACTCGTGTCACTAACATGCGCGAGCTTCTTTCTGAGTCTTAGGAGTTGGGGGTTCTGTGTGTGCGGGTGACTGCTTACTCATAGAGCGTACTGTTCAACCCCCCCTCCCCCCAACAAGACTATTGGGCGAGTCCACGTAAGTGGCTGTCAATAGGAATATCCTGAACTAACACCAACAGATAGCGCATGTGTACTTTGAGGGATGCGCTTTGCTTGTGCATTTGTTTTTCGATATATAAACATTGAGAACTTACGTACCGGTAGTGTATTAGTACTTAAATACACTTAAAAACAACTCAAAATGTCAAATTTTTGTTGTGTTCCTATATGTAAAAACCAGGGGAAAGCCTTTTGTCTTCATTCAGATCCCAAAATATTTTGAATATATGCTTTAAACTTTAAAAATCCAACTAATTAAATTGCGCCTCGAAAGTAACTAAGTGTTCGCATAGGCTTCCGCGGCTGGTGTACATGGTGTGTGAATAAGCTTCAGGGCTTCTGCCGCGTTGTCTTGGTGTTATTGGCTGACGTTTCGACCGCTGTGTTGTGGCCATCTTCAGAGCAAGTGTTGGAACATCCAACAACTGCTCTGAAGATGGCCACAACACAGCGGTCGAAACGTCAGCCAATAACACCAAGACAACGCGGTAGAAGCCCTGAAGCTTATCCACACACCAACTAAGTAACTACTTCAAATAAGGAATTGCTGGCTACAGTTTCAGTTTGGAAGAGGAAAAAGAAAAATTCATGAAAACATACGCAACCTCGACAGCAAGCTATGTTAGCTTTGATTATATTCAGTACTTCTTGGAGTCTCCGAAGTTTACGCCAGCATTTTACGCCTAAATCAATTATATCACTCAAAAATACGTTATCTTTTTAAGAATTCTTGGTTGCTTCGTGTTTCTAAGCGCTGTGTAGTGTATCCGTGATCCATTTTTGTAATAGTATCACCACAGTCTAATACATGTATTAGACTGTGGTATCACCTCAAGTTCTGAGAATTGCTAGGCATATCAGTGTTATTATCAGAGAGAATAAATTAACATGGACAAGAAGGAGAGATCTTGCAACACATAATTAGGAATGTTTATTGTTGTTGAAGATGATTTCATTCCACGCTTTGTTTGTGAAACACAACAGATAAGAGCTCGGGTATGAAAATTATTTAATTTAAACAAATCTCTCGACTCTCGCTCATGTCTATCAAGTAAGGCAATATATCTTGTTGTGACTTCCTGTTATCGGGCTTCGTCAATCGATATCATTAAAGATATACTGAAAGATGGTGGTTAAAAAACGATTTGGCTTTCCTATTAGCAAATCTAAGCTTTTTGTGTGACACTATAAAAAACTCGAAACATCCAAAAACCTGTTGTTCTGAAACAGGGAGGTGCGTGCCGTGGAAATTAAACTAGACTCGCTACCAGGTTCAGAAGTACAAGTACTAAGGGACAAATTCCAGAATGTGTTTGGAAAAAACAGTGAATATAAAAAATGTGTAAAGTTGTTCAAGTATTGGAGGGTGTGCCTGTAGGTGAAATTGACGGTGTTTGTGTTTGTGACATTCCTCTCTTTAAATATGCACGTCTGACGTCCTGTGTTGTGGAAAGATCGTTTTCACAGTATAAGTTGTTGTACAGAGATAATCGGCATACATTTGTGATGGAGAATTTGGAGATGATCTTTATTGTTCACTGCAATTCTCGGCCAACTACTAGCATTCAAGTGTTGATGAGTACCTAGTAACATTTTTTTTCTAGCTAAGTAAGGTATTTTTGTCATATTTAAAAAAATATATATTTTTTATTTTTAGCAAATATTGTCGTACATTTTAGCACATAAAAATAAATATATTTAAATTTTTAGAGCATAAAAATCCGCTCCCTAACCATATCATACTTTTCCTCCTTCATCCAAGAATGGATAGAGACTTCTTACGTCCTTTTCCTTGAAGGGGTTAATAGGTAGTGGTTTCATTTGTGGTGGATTCAAACTCTTCATCTCTAACAATTCCAATGGAGTCTTTCAGACGTTAATGTGAATGAAAGATGATAAGTATGAGGCTGACTTTGAAACTATGCCAGATAACTATACAGAAGCTGTTGGTATTTAAGCAACAGGAAAGTCACTCCTTTGCAGAGAAGAAGCAAGAAGGGAATCTTGTTTAATTTTAGCACCCATATCCCAAAATAATCGAAGAATGGATTGTTGATCACCTTCGAACATGATGCGATGACACGTTTTAAGAAAACACTTTCTTATCGAAACAAATGGTTTTCCTGCCATTTGAGTTCCTTTAGAAGTCGGGTATGATTTAACACTCTTTCTATTAGTTTTCCGTTCTTCTGTCTTCCACTTGATTTTGTCCACAGCTTTCTTTTCTCCTTTGTTGTCAGACATAATTCGATTTAAATCCTGTCCAAATTCAACCTCGCAAATTTCTAGCGCAATAATTAATAATAGATCCCTATTAGAAACAACAACAACCAAATTTCTTGGCTTAAAAATCGATAATGTGTTAAATTGGAAAAATCATATTAAAGAAATTACCCCCAAACTAAATTCAGCTTGTTTTGCTATTAGGTCTATGCAAAATATAGTAAATATCAATACTTTAAAAACAATATACATTGCATACTTCCACTCGGTAATGAGTTTTGGAATAATATTCTGGGGAAATTCCACAGATAGTAACAATATATTTCTATTACAAAAAAGAGTGATTAGAATAATAGTAGGTGCCAAATCTACGAAATCTTGCAGGACTATTTAAAAAAAACTACAAATAATTTCCATGGCTTGTCAGTATATCTTTTCATTAATAATCTTCCTCGTATGTAACTAATTCAACAGTTCATAGCATAAATAGGCCTACACGTAAAAAAAATGACTTTCATACTCCATCGGAAAGTCTATCGTGCTATGAAAAAGGAGTGCGTTATATGGCAGTAAAAATTTTTAACAGCCTCCTTATCGATATAACAAATGAAACTCAAAACATAAAATTATTTAGAGCCAAATTGAAGAAGTACCTAATTTCTCACGCCTTCTATTCTGTAGGTGAATTCATGACATTCAATAACACTTCATGAAATTGATACTAAAACTATGTGTTGTACTATAGTATAGAATTCTTTAGTTGGCAGAGAAATTTAGACAGAGAAAGATATAGTTCTTACCTCACACTCACTCCGTGGCTAACCGGTCTTCTGTGGGGGGGATGGTGGCAAGAGACAGAAACCCTCCATGAAATTATTTGTATATGCAGTGGCGGATTCTTCTACTTTCATGTTGTCACTATCAGAGTCCAAACTTATTACGAAACGATCCACCGCCTTGTCAATCGTTCCATCCCTTTCCCAATAAAAATCCTCTTCCCTTTTAACATGTTCACACGCATTTTTCCAATTCTCTGGCGTGATCTTGGACAACGCTTCTTAACTAATTTTATAGCTTCACTGGATTTGAAAGATAAACTGTGTTTAGCGACATCATTTTTCACTTGTGCCCAGATGAACTCATTGACACTAAAATTGCAGTGGTGTGGTGGCAGTCGCACTAAGGTATGCCGGTGTGGTTCACTTTGAGCTGAGGTATCCAGTTCGTACCTTACCATTTAATTTTATTATTATGTCGTACAGTACGATTTTTGTCGCCTTTGGGTCGTACTCTATGTTGTTCTGACGTAACCAAGACTGCATGTCTGATTTAGAAGATTCAGAAGTGGGAGCTTCATATAACTGCACAGAATGGTAAGAGGCATTGTCCATTACTATGATGCTGTTTTGTGGAATGTTAGGAAGGAGTCTGTTTTCGAACCAATGTTTGGAATTAACGGCGTTCATTTCCTCATGGGGATCGTTGGTAGATTTGGACTTAAAACTGTGATAGGCTCCTGGTATAAATCCAGAGGAAGATCCACATGCACAATAATAAATCGTCCTCCTTTTCCTAAGGGCACGTTCAGAGGAATGTCACCATCGTCACAAATCCAAATGTTGCTCTTCGTGTGATTAATGTTTATCCATGTTTGGTCTAGGTAAACGATAGGTCGGCCGTTATTCTTAAGTCGCGCATTCTCCTTAAGAAATGGAATCGCTTAGCAATTATGTCGGGTTTCTCTAGCAGAAGCTTCCGTCCGAAGTTATTCTTAGCGTAACGGAAATTAAGTTTTTTTTTTTTTTTGTAATTCCCATACCGATCATTTGCTGCCAGAAAATAACCCAGACTTATCGAGAGCATCACGAATATCTTCCACACTCGGAATGAAATCAGCCTTATACGAGGAGTAAATCTGTCTCTTGATGGCGGCCGCAGTGAACGAGTCTGTATTGGTTTTCGTGGGAGTTCTTTGCGGCCGCTTTTTGCCCGGAGTTGACACTTTTCTTCTTGATTCATCTGCTTCTCTCTTTTCATTTAGGATACCGTAAACAGTGCGTTCAGATACTCCTCACGCAGCAGGAGTTCGCTACGCTTATTGTATGATTTCCGACTTTCAAGGCATCATACTCCTCTACGAAAAACTTATGTACATTGCACACTATTTCCCTGGCGTCAGACTGCAGTTTCTTTCCTCTTTTTCCTAGACCAAGAATCACAAACACTAGGACAAGTAGACCTAATATAAAGCACAACACTTCTAACATTTTAATTATAAAATGATTATAGGCACCTTCTCAAACTACACTGAAAAATGTCGCTAACACATAGTTGTAATAACATCCGCCACTGACAACCTTTCCAGATGTGCTGGCGAGGAAGAGGGAGGAAAGAAAGAGGAAGTGCTGTTATACGTGGTGGGAATATAATGGTGAAGCAGTGCGCAGCCTCGCCCATTCTCCTACTACGTGATGACGTCACCCGGGAAGCATTGCAGACTCTCTCGCAGCTTGCTAGCTTAGCTCAGCTCAGCTCCGCTCCGTAAGGTTTTGGAAGTGGGGCAGGTTAATTGATTATAAATACCAAGAAGCTGTTTTAACTAATCCTTTCCCTACTAACGTCTTGTCAGGAACGTGATGCTCTCCCAAAGCATAGCCGTCTAGACATGACGTCTTTGTGACCCTGCTACTTTTATTGACAGTTTTCATTCAAGATGTCAAATGCAGTTTTTTCAAGCTGTCTATTTAGAGGGTTGTTGTATGTTGTAAAACGATCTATCATGAAGAAGAGGAGTTATTTTCCTCTAAATATACGCGAAATGTTCTCCAGAATTCTCTTTGAATAAAAGTGCATTGAAGTTCTGCCCTGCATTCCAAGTAGAATGAACAAAGTTTAAGAAAGGGAGTCAGAATCGAGGTCTTGTAAGAGTTATTGGCAGTAAAGTGACATGACAGAAAAGGTCTGTCTACGAAGCACAACATTCACATGGTCAACAAAAGAAAAAGGGTAACAATGAAGGGGAATAAACAGTGGTGAAACTGAAGGGCGTAATAGAGTACAATAACGTTATGTTGTGAGTTGACTGTCAGGTCAGCGTCAGAATGAAGTCTTATATCCCTTCTCCATTATGGGAAAATACGTTAAAAAAACTACAGAAATGTTTCTTCAATATAATGTTTATGGTACTTTTGAGCTTTTCAATGTCTGCGTAATTGCATGTAAGACTGTGAAGGGAACAAACCCAGGAAGGAAAGGATCTGTACAAATCTTCGACTTGACCTGGATTTATTTTATTGGGTTATTTTACGACGCTGTATCAACATCTAGGTTATTTAGCGTCTCAATGATATGAAGGTGATAATGCCGGTGAAATGAGTCCGGGGTCCAGCACCGAAAGTTACCCAGCATTTGCTCCTATTGGGTTGAGGGAAAACCCCGGAAAAAACCTCAACCAGGAACTTGCCCCAACCGGGATTCGAACCCGGGCCACCTGGTTTCGCAGCCAGACGCGCTGACCGTTACTCCACAGGTGTGGACACTTGACCTGGAAGCAGGCATTTTATAAAGGGTTAACCTTGACTAACTGAAGTGTTAGTGAAAGGGAAGGGGATGCTGGAGTTACGACGACAATATTACAAACAAGCTGTTGGGCTTATCCCCCCCCGTCATGTACCTACCACCCACAGAAAAAGAAGTCAGGGAGAACCTGCTAAGTTTGTAAATCTCACAAGAAAGAAGCGAAACAACGTGGGAGTGCAAACAATGTTTTGTACTGGAGTTTTTCGAAACTTAACATACTGTTCAAACTGTTACCAAATTATGAGTATAATATCACAATTTGTAGTAAAAGACCCATGTTTATTGCAAACGACCTCCACCTGCCTTTAAATGCCACTTACCGCACACCACCAATTCACTGTCTGCGCGTGGAGATTTAAATAGAGATTCCAAGCAATAAACCCGTCCTTTTAAATCTTACTGCATGAACTTAAAGGTAGCAACAAGCAAACTTTAGAAAAGAGTCAATAATGAACATTTGTTAAAGGCAGGTATCGAATTAATTACGTTTATTCTGGTGTACTGCTTTCGTTAGAAGATATCTTAAGTTCATGGACTCAACTCGGTTTGATCCATTCAGGGTGATGGACAGAATACGTTTTGAATCAGACCTTCGATTTCACGCTGGCTTTAAAGAGGCTGAAAAATGTGAATTGCAACAAATGTCAAGTGTAGCATGATGAAGTGTCCCTAAAAGAAGGCAAATTCGAAAAAAAAAACGCATTCTCGATAAAAATGTGGACTTAACGCGTTTTGATTCCGAGCTCCTCAAATACGTTCAATAAAGTTTCATCGTCAACAGTTTTACATTACTTAAAAAAACACACATCAGTTTTTCATTCCAGTGATTCTGCATATTTCTTTTAGTAAAATGCTCCTGCACACAATTTTAATATCTGAATATTTTTTACACAAATTAAGTTCACAATTTCCACATCTGACATTAATTTTCGTAATGTGAACGGCTTTCCTGTTAGCAGCTAGTACTTGAAATAGACCTTGATTCACCCTCACCAACCACTTCTGTATTATCTTCCTCACTACCACTTTCTTTCTTCAACCCCGCCGGTAAATCAATTTCCAATAGCACTATAAGTCTACTAGTCGTTAAAACTGAAGAATATTGCTGGAGAAGATTTTTAAATGTAGTGTAAATATTTGTAATTAAATATGTATTGTATTGATTAAGGCTGGTTGAGTGGAAGAGAAGGCCTTATGGCCTTAACTCTGCCAGCGAAAATAAAACATTATTATTATTACCTACTATTATTATTATTATTATTATTATTATTATTATTATTATTATTATTATTATTATTATATCACTTTCACCCAAAATATTAAGACTGCTATTATCCACAAAACAACTCATGTCTATGTTCTGTATCCCTGAATACAACTAGATTTGAATAAACACCAATAAAGAAAGAACAAATTTACCAACTCAAGTTTCTACACTGCAAGTAAATGGTAAAGTGGAGAATTGAAACAGTAAACGACTTTAACGGCATTACAAACAGTTACAACAATGGACAAAAATCACATAATTCAAACTAGAAAATGTTTATAAAAGTGTAAGTCATATGAAATGCCAAGGGTGGGTAAAATCTGTCCACTAACAAATACTTCAAATTATTAGTCTGCTATATTTTAAATCTAAAACAGTACACATGTGTGCATACTTATCATGTTAGAGACAAATAGAGTAAAGGTGAAAGCTGTCAGATTTCATTAATTAAAAAAAAAAATTAGAAAATAAAAAGGGTGGGCAATTTTTTCCCAACCGTGATAATGCTAGGGTTAAGCGAGAAAATAATTAGTTAATGCCCATTGATTGACGCCTTTTTTGCTTCTCTATTGACATTCGAGACAACTCAATCCTTCCATTTAATTAAGCCTTTTCTGTCTGGAAGTTGTTAAAAGATACTAAAGCTTTAACATTTTATGAGACATGTAATTAAGTCCTTTTAGCTTAGAAAGTTTTGAAGAACTATGAGAAAATTATTCCCTTCTGCGGAGCGACTCGTATGTGAAAAATGTTAACAATATGATACACAGGAACATACCAGTTAATAGTTATTATAATGCTGTAATTACTCACGTTTCGTTATTTAGGTCTAATGCACTATCCTCTGATACATGTTCGTCTGAATTGGTTTTGAAGTGGCCTGAAGAGTACATGAACTATTGGCAATGATGTCATGAATTTCTTTTCTCCTTTTCGGTTTTTCACATCTGTCCAATCTCAGATTATTTGTTGATTTTCGTTTCAAGCAAGACTGCGCCAGAGCTTTTCTGGGTACAGCGTCTACTTTCAGAATACGACTGCTTTTTGGTCCATAATTTAGGAGTTTCTGACTCCTCAAAATGAAGTGAACATATTCGAGCTGAAACAACATTAAGTCTTAAGATTTTTACCCCCTTTCTTTTCCCTCAAAGCAATCTATGGAATAAGTCAAACAATAAGTTTAACATGAAAATATATTTTGCAAATGAGTTGCGAAGCAAATAAAATTTAGTAACATGAGAGAAAACTCATCGTGCTGTAAATTGACTTCATCCTCCCTTCTACAGGGATGCAACCATTGTCTTGCCAAGTCTTCATTCTTCGGAAACCTATAATATTTTACGTCAGTTTCTTTTGTTTTTCGATTGTAACTCAAAACAACCAGATACTGCAATCCAGGCATACTAATAGCATGTGTCACATTAATAGCATTACTGATACAAGAATAACATTAAATATAATATATTATATACATATATATATATATATATAAAAACAAAGAATTAACACCGTGCACGTACACACAACAGCTGTTTGTTTTGTTCCTCGAGCACTGCGGCGCGAATTAGCGAGCCGCTGCTGCTTCCCAAGTGACGACATGCGCAGTAGAAAACGAGTTTGAGTCAACCGTCTGCTACACCATTATATTCCCACCACGCTGTTATACAAGTGTCTGTGTCATAGGATTAGTTTAACTCACCCTCCCTGACCCTTCCCAAGACATCAGGTAGCTCTGCCAACATAGACCTTCCCAAGTATAGTAGACTATATTGTAAGTCTCATCTGTATATATTTCATCTAAACTGTGACTATAAAATAAGATTTTATAATAGTATTAAGTTTTATGACTTGTTCCATATTCTAGCTGTAAGCAATGTATGAATACCATGGAATGTTAATAAATACAATACAATACAATACAATACAAGACATGGTTTACGTGTAGCACAAGACTAACTCCCTAAACAAACTGAGCTAGCCAGATACACTACGCACGCGCAGCACTATGACAAAACAGTCTCCTGTCGCGTGTAATGAACCTAGAGATACAAAACTTTACTACAATGTACTGCTCACATTTACTTACAAATTCAGCAATAATCGGAAAAGGGGCGAATAGCGGTAGGCGCCCTTATTCGGGCCATGTCCTCAATTATCTTACACTACACATAAGCCGTCTTTAAATAAACACTTCTTTTTACAGTTATTCAATTCAAGTGGTATTTTATACATGACTACTACTTCTGTTGATCACTGACTTGTACATACATGTATATATTTGTCCTCTTTTACTTCACAGGAAGATACAGATGAGAAAGCTGAGGTTGATAACGTCCTAGATCTCGCAGCAATTCCTGTCGGAGATAACAGAGGAACTACGCCAAGAAACACGGATAATCAGATTGCTGAGATACAAAAATGGCTCCGCGCGATTTTAAGGCTTTCGATTTTACCAGGCTTCACTTGGTCTAGGCCACATGATTTCTTTTAGGATAAAAATCCTAGTTTTTTTAAAGTCATCATATTACAGTAAAAGCGTTTTAAGTTGTCCACCTCTGCAATAGTACTAAATTTTTTTATGAAACCGGCAAATATCCATTTGCTTATATATAATCAGTTTCGTAATATTTTACGCACTTTTCACCTTAACTTCACCAATGTAACGGTAGTTGTTCAATATGTTCTGTAGTATTGCACTGCATAAATTCTATATAAATGTACCAACATTAACTTCCAAGAATCTTTAAAACTTTCACCCAGGGCTTACTCTTCAGTTTTGCTCCCTGAATCCACCTCAACAATGAATTGTGTTGAAATTAGGAACACAATATCAACAAAGGAAGAAGAAAAGTATTCCTTATTGTTTAGTGAACTGTCCGGAGATAAGTTGGAACCAGGCTTCGAGACTTGGGACCGAGACAATAACATTACTGTGCATGTACTATAAGTTGCCGACTCGCTGCAGGTAGTGAAAGGTAGAGATGTGTTGCGGTAACAACGTTGCTATTTAGGCTGGTATTCATAGTCGACACTTTCGATTAAAGTGTCCTTTGGAAGACGCAAAGTATCACTTTTCCGTTGCACAGTCGACACTTTGGTGCAAAGGAACACTTTGGATGAAAGTGTAATTGCGACCACGCTTTGAGCCGAAAGTGGCACTTTGTATAAAAATGGCGGACGTCTTGGAAGTTGTCGAATTATTAGAACGTGCGGAAGAGATGGCACAATTAGTGGACAATGTACAAATTAGAGATAGGCCTAAAGACAATCCCGTGGAATTTTATAATGTTATAGACTAAAAAAAAACGGTTCCGATTTCATAAAGAAACTTATTGAGATTGCTCATATTTTCGATGACTGGTTGACAAAAACGAATAATAGACGTTTGCCAGTGCCTCCAATAATACAGTTATTGACTGCATTAAAATTCTATGCTACAGATATGTACCATACATTAATATATATATATATATATATATATATATGCAGTCATAACCTCACCATGAAAAGAGATCTCATACTATTAGGCCTATTTTGTTTTGCATTGTAGAAACATTTTGCATTCAAAATATTCCTGAAGAGCAGGCAATAATGGAAACGAGAGAGAAAATAGTAGTAGTAATAATAATAATAATAATAATAATAATAATAATAATAATAATAATAATAATAATAATAATAATAATAATAGCAGTAGTAATTTGTTTAACTCATTATTTGTTTACTTCTATTCACTATTCACGAAAAAGACAAAAATGAAAATAACGGAAATAACACGATATATCAATGAAGCAGATACGTATAAAACCTAACCTAACGATATAAATTTAATGATTATATATATATATATATATATATATCTACACACAAAACTTAACCTACTCAGTCCAACTTAACCTAACTATATAAACTAATAGAAGATATGTAGGTTACAAAATCTAACCCAACTGTATAAATCAGTGGAATGGATACATACAAAATCTAACTTAGCGACATAAATCAATGAAAAAGATATGTAGAGGACCTAATCTAACTATATAAATTAATGGATCAGTTATGTACTGTACAAAACGTAACCTAATTTCACCAGCGGTATTACTGACTATTTAATAAAATGTTATATATCTGAACTGACTGAAATAATCTAAACTATCGGCAACAAAAACTAGAAACTGAAATAAAATTACTTTAAATACATATTTTCTTCCTCGCGCAATCAACAGGCTCCCAATTCAAATCACAAGCATTGTAATTTGTAGGTTATACGTCATTAATTTGTTATTGTTTGTTCACTTGTTTTGAAAGGCATTGTGGGATTTCTATTACCAACCAAATTGTAACTCTACACTTTGCTGGCGTAAAGTGACACTTTGTGAAGTGCACTTATTCAATCGTCTATGAATAGCACTAATATGAAAAAGCCACTTTCGTCAAAAGTGTCACTTTGCAAAGTGGTGATATAAAGTGTCGACTATGAATACCAGCCTTAGAAGAGAGTACGGTAGTATGGGAAATAGGCTACACACATATGTACAGTACCTTCAGAAATAAATATACATTGCACAAAAAGTATTTATTCTCCTGTCTTTTATAAGCATTTGTGTTAAATTATACACAGTGTTAATGGTGGAAATAAACATGTAGCAATCTTAATTTCTTCATTGATCCTATTGGTCGTCTTTAGGAAATACAGTTACAATACTGAATTGCAATGTACTACAAGATACATTTTCAGTGTCTCAAACGTAAATATTTTTCGCTTATCTGCCAAATACAGTTTATATTGTGAAAAGCTGCACTCTACGTCGCATGACGTGATACAGTGTCTATCGTCCTTATTCGTACATATCTAATTTAAACTAATAAGACAACATTATGTACAAAATAATTATACTCATATACTAATAGTAGTGTACCATGCTTTAAAACCATTTCTTAGAACGTTAATTTACAACCAGTTTTTATTTTAAGCTCTAATTAACAAAAGATTAATAAATACATTACTTTGAAAGTAAAACTGTATGTCATTTATATTCGTACACTTGAGAAATTTTGACTTATTCAGGGGTGCCGTGCCTTAATGGTAACAGCGAGTGTGCATTACCGCGTGCTCTAGGGTTTGTTTTGCTTCAGCAGTCAGTTCTGTTCAAAATGGGCAAGTCGAAGGAACTCAGTGCCTAGCTGAAGAATACGATAGTTAGACTGGCTCTTAAAGGTTATTCTTTACGGAAAATAGGCGATATAGTAAACAAAAGTCATTCCACGATACAATACGTGGTTAATAAATTCAAATACCGTGGATTAACTGCAAATCAGAAGAGAGAGAAAAAAAAAACTAAATGAGAGGGAAAAAGGGTTCAAAATAAGACAGATAATATCAAATCCATGGTTAAATGTGCCGCAACCACGTTATCTCATGACAAAAACCACAAGGAAGACTGTTAGTGTAACAACGGTGCGACGTGTCCTACATAAATATGGATTTCATGGTAGAAGGATAGAAAAAGACCCTTTGTAAGTAGAAAAAATCGAGCTTTAAGAATTAAATTTCCTAAAGTTCATGTAAATTAGGAGCAAGAATTTTGGGATAGTGATGAGACCAAGATTAATCTCTTCGGATCCGATGGTGCCCATAGAGTGTGGAAAAAGAAGAATGAGGCCGATAAAGTGGATAACAATCTTCCCACTGTGAAACATGGAGGTGGCGTCATAATGATTTGGTGCTATAAGTCTTCGAAAGGCGTGAGTAACATTGACTTAACTGATGCAATTATGGACAATGTAGTCTATAACAACATCTTGAAAAATAATGTCAAGGAAAGTGCAATAAAATGGATTTGCCGTCTGTCTACATTTTCCAACATGACAACGACAGCAAACATACGGCCGAAATGAACAAACACTGGTTGATATGGAACGTCCCGAAACAACTCCATACTCCTCCTCAATCACCCGATCTGAATCCCATCAAGCATTTGTGGTCCAAACTTAAGGAAAATATACATAAAAATACAATTTCGTCCAAAGAACACCTCAAAACTGTTGTGCTGGAAGAATGGCGAAATTTCACTCGGCAGCAATGTAGAACGTTGGTAAATTCCATGCAGAGAAGGTGTCAGGCAGTGATCAAAGCCAGAGGATATGCAACTAGGTATTAGAACGTAATTGTTTATGTTATTTATGAGTTATTTAATTTTGTTACTAACTGTACGAATAGATATGACAGGTAGAGAAATTATATATTTTGTTAAATTTCGTTTAATTACGTGTTTATGGTATATATGGAATTTACTTTTTGTTTTATTTGTATTCATAATGCTACTGAACAGAATTTTCAAAGACAAATGTAATACCTTCATTTCATGTGTCTTTTATCACCAAAGTTGTTACATATTTTCACCTGCACGAATAAGACTGAGAGATACTGTAAGAGTAAAACGAAGAAACCTAACATCATTGCAGTCTCTAAGAGACAGTCCTTTATTCTCGGGTGACTCCATGCCGATTAATTTCCTGCTTATATTCATATCCGTTATTTTTACATAAAATTTATTTCCACTTCTGTTTCATACGTTCAGTAACCGGTATACTTTGTGTCTCATCAAATCTCTGTGTCATTTTCTCAACTGATTTGAGGGCTTCCGGCATCTCTTGCTCTGACTTTTCTAACAGCGTAATAGTTTGAGACACAGTTTGAAAATAGGTTTGTATTAAAATCAAATTATTCATCAGAACCTTTATATCCAGAGCGGTTTTCCTTTGCGTATTTGTTGTCATTCATTCTACAGTACCCCCACCCACTGTACGGTTTACCACTATACTCAGTACGCCGATATGCCCATTTCCCACTGAACTCCTCTATTGGGTCCGAAGTCACGAAGCCTGGTTGGAATCTTATAAATGGCACCAATAAGGCAACATTCTTGAGTAAAGTTCTGCGTTTGGTTACCCAGAGTCTCCAAGAAACTGGCAACAATATAGGTAGAGCCCGGTCGCAAACTCGTGTCACTAACATGCGCGAGCCTCTTTCTGAGGCTTCGGCGTGGGAGGTTCTGTGTGTACGGGTGACTGCTCAATCATAGAAGCGTACTGTTCAAACACCCCCCAGCAAGACTCTTGGGCGAGTCCATGTAAGTGGATGCCAATTTGTCTTTCGCGCAGATCCCACGAGTTTGCGATCGCTCTCTATGTACGGAGTATAGATCGGCGGCACCTACACGGTTCAAGACTGCCGTTCAGTGCACATACGAAAACAAAACAAAACAAAGCTAGGGCTTGGAGAGTAGTACAATAATGAAAGAATTTTGTAGACAACACTTCATTAAGAAAGGAGAAAATTTATTTTACCAGAAATATGGAGAAATTTTCAGTTGAAACACTTAAAAGTGTTTACAGTAATTTATTGTAAAATGTAGAGACTCGTAAATCACGCCCTCATGATTTGTTTTATTCAAAGTTTGTGCTGATTTTAATGCTTTTCCATTTCTCGGCGACTAAAAAGGTTCATGTGGCGCCTGAGTTTATTCAGTTAAAGATTTTTTAACACTTAGATTCTTTTATGTCACTACGACTAACATACAATGTTAACAAAAACGTTTGTAGCCATAAATTCGAATGTGCTTTCTGAATTAATATTGTTACATTTGTTGCGCATCTTAAGTTATTGTCACTACACAGCTCCAATGAAGAGCACAGAGCGTCTCACAGAGCGTGTATTTGCATTGCACAGAGGTTTAATAAATTTCAATAATGTACCATTATCTTAGCTCGAATGGTTTTCTCATTGCGTTTGTGGGCAAAGTATGCTGACTCCTGAAAATGAAAGGCCTGGCACCTTTACAATGACTTTTGATTCCTGTAAAAAAAATCTTATAAGCTAATCCATCTGCAGAATTTCTTCTGGTTGTCATGGTTTTGAAGCATCGTGTGGCTCTTCTCCCACCATTACCGCGTCATGTGACTACGGTTTAAAATTTGACGCGGGCAGAATCTATCAACTGGCCAAACGGACTATAATCAACTGTACCGGAATTTTCATATGTACATTTATTTTTTAACCAATTGAAAATTTTATTCGGACTAGCTAACTGTGAGAATTCAACATAAAATCTACACAGCCAATCATTCCAAACAACAATATAAAGTTCACATATTTTGTGGAATTCCACATAGTCTGGCAACTGATGTAAGTGACAATCCATCCCTTCCTTCTGTAAAGGAACATGAAACCTAATTGTAAGGCTCTTTAGACGACGAACTAATAATTAATGAAAAAGTGCCCTGAACGACGAAAGAAGTGCAAAAAAAATTGAATGCAAATGAGGAGAAAGAAGAACGTAGTGATGTCGACCGTGAAATCCCTGCGACAGAAGAAGGAATAGATGATCCTGTTTTCAACACACACTGAAGCACTAAGATATGTCCACCAGTTGTTAATTATTTCAATGCCGTCAGTGGCGAATCCAAGATTTCCTAAATGGGGAGGGGCTATTCTTTTCTTTCTATTGTCTCCAGTCCCAGCTACTGCTAGGACGAATCCACTACTATCCAAAGGGTGTACACTCACCCCTAACGAACGATTTGTTTAATTTCATCAAAGTAAAATAATTCCGTATACTTAACTGTTGTCATATCGGCTATCCCAGTGATTCCCAAAATGTTTTAAGGTACGACCCACTTTAGGGTGAGATATTTGAAGACATGTAGAACTTAAACTGAAAAGGAGTCAATCCGGCATCTGAACTGGGATACGGTGTGGCTTAGTGCATAAAGCGTCACACGACGTAGAGCTGAAAACCCGGTTTCGAGTCCCTGTGCCGGAGAGAATTTTTCTCCGTTCTACCCATTCTTAGCCATATGTCATGCAGGATTTCTGCATAGAGCGCGCACGCACGCACGCACGCACGCACGCACGCACGCACGCACGCACGCACGCACACACACACACACACACACACACACACAAGAACTACAGTAAATTTTGTTTACATTACGTAGAAACTGACTGTGTCTGCTTTAGCCAATTATGTTCTTAGGACTTTGGTATGGTGCGGCTGATTGCGCCGCCTACCTGTCGTGTCGGAACCAGTGAGCTGAACAGCTGACGCGAACGCGTACATTTATATCATACGGACTCTTTGAATAGACAAATATAATAATAATAATAATAATAATAATAATAATAATAATAATAATAATAATAATAATAATAATAACAGTGACAAAAAAGTGACTGAATGTGAATATGGTAAAGGTAAAGGTAAAGGTATCCCCGTAACATACCATGAAGGCACTTGGGGGGCATGGAGGTAGAGCCCCACGCTTTCCATGACCTCGGCACCAGAATGAGGTGGTGTGGTCAGCACCACGCTCTGACCTCCTTTTACCCCCGGGAAAAACCCGGTACTCAATTTTATAGGAGGGTGAGTGAACCTCAGGGCCATTCTGAAAGTTCGGCAACGAGAAAAAAATCCTGTTACCACCAGGGGTCCAACCCCGGACCTTTCAGTCCATAGCCAGCTGCTCTACCAACTGAGCTACCCGGCCGCCGTGAATATGGTACATTGTGCAAAAAAATATGTAGTTTATACGTAATCAAGATTTCACAGTATAAATATGAAGTCATAAAGGAAAGATACAGTTTTTAGCTCCATGGCCTACCTTCCATCAGCCAATAACGACTCGTGGAGATGTATCTGGCCTTCATAAATCTGAGTGTCTTAATATGGAAAGCAATACAGGAAATAGTTGGGCGTGTGGTTTATCTGTGCCTGTTGTGCCAGGCATTTCAGATATTAGTAGCAGTAATAATGACGTATAATCAATTTTATCCCGATTACTTATATAGGGCGAAGATGATAGTAATCCTATTTCTGACAATCCTACAAGGTGAATAACAAATTAATTCTTTCGCAAATGAAGTTACGGTACTCAAAATATGGACAGTGATTTTAAAAATTCACGCATGCAATATATTGATTTTCCAAGTATACTTAAATAAAACTTTGTTCTACAGAACCATGAGGAATTATGAGAAACGACAAGGATAGTGTCAGTTCTCTCCATTAACATCTTGCAGCCATTGGTATTATTATATTTAAAACCAGGGGCGGCTCGTCCATAAGAGCTGCGGAGCTGCAGCACTCCCTACTTTGACAGGAAAATAAAAATAATATTTATTTTAAGTTTTAGAAGAATTGTTACAGCTTTTATTGGTAAATTGCTTTATATTTCATCTGGCCGGGAATATGTGTTATTATCTTATTCATAATCTTTTAGCGCGTCGACTGTTCTGGAATTGACACTGCATTCAAAGTCGTCCTGCGATCTGCAGGGTGGGACAGCTCACAGAGAGTGTGTCTTGCATGGTCAGGGGGTAGAGAGGTGAAGGGAAGCAGAGGGAAACAGCCGCTGTTTAAAACCCATATTTCGCTGCAGTGGCTTGCAGAGCCAGGCGACAAGGGAAGATCTTTCCTCCCCTCCCACACCGCTATTGTAATGCTGCGTCACATGGATTCTCTATCCCCTTGAAACCAAATTGCAAAATTTTTATTTTCTCTTCACATACTTATTGTTGTAGAATCTCATCGAGTTAATATAACGAAATTAATATTCTCTTTTGCCTTATTATTACGTATATATATCCAGTCTCCAGGGAACCTAATATTGCCCTAACTCAAGATGATTGCACGGGTATAATCCTTTTGATATAGCACGTAAAATAGGAAAGAGACTTTTTTCCAGTTTTAGAAAATTGTTGACCATCACTATATCTGAGTGTTGCTTTGGTGTGACGTTTTAGTACAGTAATTTAATCAGTGCAAATATGCAAGCATGAGTGTGTGTGAATTACAGAATAATAATAAAAAATTGCAACAATATATTTAATAAATTAATAACAAAACCACATAGGCCTAGGTAAACAATATGTATATCAAATATTCACACACTACTACAAACTGAAGACTGCATATTTTTGGACGATTAATACTTCCCACTCGGCTTGGCTGTAACAAAAGAATCTACCTGCAACCCCCCCGCACCGATGGCAAGAATACCTCAGTTCCCAGCGCTAAACTCGTTGGAGGAAGACAATACCTACAGAAGGATGCACTGGAAGGAATAGTGCACGGGAAAAAGTTCGAGGCGAAAGAAGATATCAGGTGAGAGACAACAGTAAGATGAAAATGTATCGTATGCGGAGATTAAAAAGGAATATGAAAGAACATTGGGTTTGCTGTGATGGACTGTCCTCAGGCACAAAAGTGTGAATGAAGTGAATGAATTCTCTTAGGAAACGTTTTTCCGTAAATTGCAGCTTCATGGCTTCAATTACCAGTATTTTTGCGTAATTAAATAATAATCACAAATAAAATCGTCTACTAACTAATAACGTAACTCTTTTGTATTTAATAATTAGAATTAGAGTCTGGCTGGGCGGAAGAGAAGGCTTACTGGCCTTAGCTCTGCCAGATTAAAGAAATGATAATTATTATTCCGTATAGGTCAGTTTCTGTCGGATGCTTTTTCCAATTCACTGCGAGCTAAAGCAAGGAGATGCACTAACAGAGAGCGTTTGAAATTGAACGGGTTACATCTTGTCTATGCGGATGACGTGAATATGTTAGGAGAAAACCCACAAACTATTAGGGAAAACACGGAAATTTTACTTGATGCAAGTAAAGCGATCGGTTTGGAAGTAAATCCCGAAAAGACGAAGGCTACGATTATATATCGTGACCAGAATATTGTACGAAATGGAAATATAAAAATTGGGAATTTATTCTTTGAAGATTCCACACCTGTGGAGTAACGGTCAGAGCGTCTGGCTGCGAATCCAGATGGCCCGGGTACGAATCCCGGTCGGGGCAAGTTACCTGGTTGAGGTTTTTTCCGGGGTTTTCCCTCAACCCAAACCGAGCAATTGCTGGGTAACTTTCGGTGCTGGACCCCGGACTCATTTCACCGGCATTATCACCTTCATATCATTCAGACGTTAAATAACCTAGATGTTGATACAGCGTCGTAAAATAACCCAATAAAATAAAAATAAATCCTTTGAAGAAGTGGAAAAATTCAAATATCTTGGAGCAACAGTAACAAATATAAATAATACTCGGAACGAAATTAAACGCAGAATAAATATGGGAAATGCCTGTTATTATTCGGTTGAGAAGCTTTTGTCATCCAGTCTGCTCTCAAAAAAGCTGAAAGTTAGAGTTTATAAAACAGTTGCATTACCCGTTGTGAAACTTGGATTCTCACTTTGAGAGAAGAAAAGAGGTTAATAGTGTTTGAGAATAAGGTGCTTAGGAAAATATTTGGGACTAAGAGGGATGACGTTACAGGAAAGTGGAAAAAGTTACAAAACGCAGAACTGCACGCATTGTATTCTTCACCTGACGTAATTAGGAACATTAAATCCAGACGTTTGAGATAGGCAGGGATGTAGCACGTACGGGCGAATCCAAAATGCATATAGAGTATTAGTTGGGAGGCCAGAGGGAAAAAGACCTTTGGGGAGGATGCAACGTAGATAAGAGGATAATATTAAAATGGATTTGAGGGAGGTGAGATATGATGGTAAAGCTGCTGAGAAGGCCAAAACTTTCATCTGAGAGTTGTAGAGCCTGAAGAAGAAGAAGAAGAAGAAGAAGAAGAAGCAGAAGAAGAAGAGATATGAAGACTGGATTAATCTTGCTCAGGATAGGGACCGATGGCGGGCTTATGTGAGGAAGGCAATGAACCTCCAGGCTCTTTAAAAGCCATAAGTAAGTACAGTAAGTAAATAAATATTATTATTATTATTATTATTATTATTATTATTTCTATTATTATCATTATTATTATTATTATTATTATTATTATTATTATTATTATTATTATTATTATTTCTACTACTATGAAAGCAAGGGAATTATGAGGCAACAAATAGTTATGGAGATACTGGTCTAATTCTTTCTTTTCTTTTCTTCCTTGTTATGCTGTTTTACAAGCCACAGCAGCGTAGGTTAGATGATTTCATTGGTGAACACTATACTATACATATTCACATTGAAGGCCTCCCTGGCCGTGGGATCTGTAAGACGGACCGCTGCGGTGACATCACAGGACAACCATAAATTAAGAGACAGAACACCCAGCCTCATTAAATGAATATAAATCTCCGCCCACGGCAGGGTTCGAACTACGGACCGGTCGGTTGGGGAGTACAAACGCTACCCACAGAGCCACAATGTTAGACGTCAGGAATAATAATGAAGTATAATCGACACCTAGATACATAACATTTATACAAGTAGCTGAAGTAATTTTTTCAACTTGAGATAACCACTTGACTTCAGCAAACGTGAGTCAGGCAATAAAGATAATAATAAGATATGTACAAACTAGGCGGAATATCGCCTTGGCCACAAAACTTGCATTTAAAGACTATAGGGCGACTCACATTTATACCTACTTTTCAACTGCTTATTACAAATAATTACATTACTTTGAGAGGCTCAAATTAGATTGAAACAGTAGTACAGTCATTAGGATTACTTAAAATTCACATTTTTCCAGACGTGGTTGAACGTTCTCTACTGTCCTCAGAAACATATCATTTGGCACCCGACAACACTCCTCTCGAATTATCGCTTCTAAAATAATTATATCCCGAGGTTTTCTGGTGTACACCTTTTCTTTAAGGTATGCCAGCAGAAAAAAGTCCAACAGATGTTAAATCTGGGTTCTTGCAGGCCACTTGACATTGCCACGGCGCCCAATGACCCGTCCAGCCACAGAAAAGGCATCTGATAAAATGTGGCATGAAGGCTTATTCTTAAAGCTTAAAAATCACGTATCAGACACCTACAATATTATTTAATAATCAAGTCATACTTTTCACAACTCATATTCCCTGTTAAATACGAATCTGGTCAGTCAAAATCAAATGTTGTTTAATCTGGAGTATCTCAGGGCAGTATTTTGGGACCGCTGTTTTATATTCTATATTCATCCGATTTTCCATCTCAAAATCACTTAACAATGGCCCATTTTGCTGATGATATTGCCATCCTTAGTAAATGTACTTGTGAATCAGTGAACTTTTTTGTGAAAAAATGTTCACATTGTGTAAGCAATGGCGATTACCCTAATTATGAATCCTCAAAAATCACATTTAGTCAAATTCACTTATAAGAGGAATACTGTAAATAATCCAGTAACATTATATGGTTCAGTAGTACCAATTGTAAATTATCTTGGATTAATCTTAGACAGCAAATTACTTGGCATAACCACATATCAGCTATTGTTAAAAGACTTTGACACAGAATCTACCTGGTAAAACACATTATTCAAGACTGGTCTCCATTGTCTCTACACTACAAGAGACTTATCTATATTTCAATCGTGCGCCCTGTGTGGCAATATGGATGTTCAATTTGGGGGTCTGCTTCTGCATGTCAAATAAGAAGAATACAGGTCATGCAAAATCGCTATTTGAGGTTGATGTCTGGTGCACTTTGGTATATTAGCAACAAGAACTTGCACTATGATCTCTGTATTCCTGACGTGATGGAGGTCCTAAGACAGAGCTACATCAGACTGTATAACTCCTTCCTAAAGCACATGAATCCGCTACTTCGAGTAATAATTGTCACTAATCCACCGCAAGATCCAGCACATAGAAGACTAAAAAGCAAACAGCGTAGTGAAATGAGGCTATGGTACTTTTGGGATTGCCAGTGGGCAATACCCATAAACAAGTCTCAAATTACTTCTTTTTTCTGTTTGTGCTATTCCCAACTATAATGTATTTATATACAATAATGTTTACTTAATTAAAATAAAAAAAATGTTGTTTTTATTGTCTGATAGTCTTGCAGCATCCCCTGACGAAGAGTTTCTTTATTATCCCCAGGAACTGAACACAC
Source organism: Periplaneta americana (assembly GCF_040183065.1). Taxonomy (NCBI): domain Eukaryota; kingdom Metazoa; phylum Arthropoda; class Insecta; order Blattodea; family Blattidae; genus Periplaneta; species Periplaneta americana. The sequence goes on from NC_091118.1 coordinate 185,568,421, forward strand.
CAACGACTTTAAGTGCCCCCAAAGAAAGAAGTGCAATGGGTTGAGATCTGGTGAGCGTGGAGGCCAAGAATGCTCGAATCTCGATGAGATGACGAGCTACGGTTTGTACTCAGGTAGGACGCCGACATTTTGAACAGTTTATGAAGGAAATGTAAACAGAATGCATCGTAATAATGCCAGCAAACAAACGTACTGGAGTGCACTGTGATCATACTCGCAAGCCCTACTCAGAAATCAAACTTGCGGAATCATGTTGATGAAACCATTTTTTCTCTTATACATATCAGAAATATACATCTGAAATTTTATCCACTTATTAGTTACACCCTGTATAAAATTTCTATCTTAATAACAGATTTCAATCTAAGAGAACTTGCAACATTATAGATGAAAGTATACGTTATATTTCACAATATTCTATCTCAGTTTTTAACATTTTACAGCTGTTATCAAATGTGATATCTTATTTCTTGATCTTAAATGTTAAATGTTATGGTTTATTTAACGACGCTCGCAACTGCAGAGGTTATATCAGCGTCGCCGGATGTGCCGGAATTTTTTCCCGCAGGAGTTCTTTTACATGCCAGTAAATCTACTGACATGAGCCTGTCGCATTTAAGCACACTTAAATGCCATCGACCTGGCCCGGGATCGAACCCGCAACCTTGGGCATAGAAGGCCAGCGCTATACCAACTTGCCAACCAGGGCGACTCTTGATCTTACCTTGAATTTCATTTCATATGCAAATAATGCCTACAGTCCACATTTCACTAACCTGTCTCTATATAACTCGTTTTTGATAAATTAAAAAAAAAAAATCCATGAAAAAATTTTCGATTAGACTATCATATACCTTAAAATGATAGTAAACAAGAAGGGAGCATTGTTGATAGTAATTGTAGTATCAATATAACTAGAAAAATGTCTCTGCAGTTATCAAATAAGGGTAAGGTTATTGCAAAACGTTGGAAACTCCAGTAGATATGAAAACTGTATATAAAATACAATGCCAATTACGGAGACCATTCCAGTTACATTTGTTTTTGAGGCTTCAGAAGACAGTTTCACAAGAATGGCATTCAAATATGCAATTCGAATTGCGCTGATACTTCTCTACTTTTTTGCAGGTAAGTCTTTGAATACTGTTATTGCTGTCATATGTGACTCTGGCATTCCAGTTGTCACGGATGTTACATTTTTACTATATTGTAAATTTTTATACTGAACAACAATGTAAATTTTATTATCTCAATAATAATTATCACTCTCTACAATTTAATTTCACTCCCGTCAACAATGGGATTTGCTCTCCGCACAGCAACACATCGTTCGTTATTGCACTCCACAAACGACAATGACAATTTACTTGGACCATTACGAACAACAATGAACTGTTAATCTTAACTAATATTCACAAAACACTATTTACAACACAGAACTCACAGTTCGCAGTTCACAGCTCGTTTGTCTTGGCTAGTTCTTCTAGCTCAGACACTCGCGTTCACAGAATCTCGAACCCCAGACCTTCAGAGACGATGCGCTGAACTTCGAACTCAGGTCTCCCAACTGCGGTCCACTGCACTCGAACTCCGGGTTTCAGGCTCCACAGTTATGGACACAACTCAAGTCGCGCTCTGGTCGCGAAGCTGGCTTCACTGCTACACAAGACTAACTCGCTTACTGTCCAAATCTGCCTGTAACAACACTGGCTTACTGACTGACTGACGTTCACTTGCGTCTTCTCTTTTATAACCAAACTATAGTTTCTGGAGAGTTCGCGAAAGATTCCACTCTCGAATAATCTGGATTTCTCTCCTTTGTGCCGCGGTCGCTCTTTCCCCTTTCTCCCCACAGCACATGCCCCAGGAAGCAGATGCGCGCGCAACCTGCCCGTCACGGCCGACTTAGCCCTTCCTCCGTCGGTCGTGAGATCGAATATATATATATATATATATATATATATATATATATATATATATATATATATAAATAAAATGAAATGACTTTTGTCAATTTTTATTATTAGAATTAATTCAGAAGATCAGTACATATCTCATTTGACGATGTGTCAGAGAAAGAACAACTCTCTGTATACATTTCAAGTCTAATTAGTGTAATATGTATCTAGTCAGCGATATATGCAATGCAGGGGGGGGAATGGAACTCTACTCCATTATCTCCTGGCCTAGTTGCCTCATAAGTGCTGCCTTGTTGGTATCATTTGTGAGGTTCAGACCTGTCTTCGGACAGTTCACTAAACAATAACAGTATCATTTTATTGAAAAAAGTTGTTGAATAAAATTTATTATTATTGCAGAAAATAAAGAAATGTTTCCGTCACAGCTGTTACAAGATTTGTGGATTCACTTCACACCTTACTAACAAAAAGTGTAAAACTCAGGTCTGTGCCACAGGCAAAAAGAGATTCATTCTCATAGTGTCCATGTGAAAGCAATGCACATCTCATGGCATCCAATTAGTTCACAAAAACCTAATGGATAAATATTTTATAGCTGTTTCTTCCATGTCACGGTGTTACATTTTGTCAAGGATGTTACAGATGAGTTAATGTCCTTCATTTTTCCAGTTTCTAAACAACTGTAACATTAATGAGTTAATGTCCTTCATTTTTCCAGTTTCTAAACAGCTGTAACATTAATGAGTTAATGTCCTTCATTTTTCCAGTTTCTAAACAACTGTAACATTAATGAGTTAATGTCCTTCATTTTTCCAGTTTCTAAACAACTGTAACATTAATGAGTTAATGTCCTTCATTTTTCCAGTTTCTAAACAACTGTAACATTAATGAGTTAATGTCCTTCATTTTTCCAGTTTCTAAACAACTGTAACATTAATGAGTTAATGTCCTTCATTTTTCCAGTTTCTAAACAACTGTAACATTAATGAGTTAATGTCCTTCATTTTTCCAGTTTCTAAACAACTAACATTTCTAAGTCAAAATATTCACTTGAACTCTAAGATTAATTGTTATTAACCCAAACTGTTGAAGATAAGTGGCAGATATAATATAGTACAGAGTAAAAAGTTTCTTGATCCTGAAGCTCTGGAATTAACAGAGCAGACTTTCAAAATATTTCCTTGAAACACATACATTAACAGCTCATATCTCTATGAGTAAGTGCTGCAAACTAATTTAGGGAAACAAAAAGTATCCATTGCCCAGTCAAGACCATTTAGATTCAATGCCCATAAAACTTGTAAAATATTTCTTTCGAAAATAAAACATTAGAATATTTAATTTTAGAGCCTTATCTATATATTACACTAATAATAAACAAATATTTCTGAAAAAAAAAAAACTTTTTCATTGAAATTCCCAGTTTGCCCGGAATGGTTGCACTTTAATTCCATTAATGCCTTCGCAGAACTCTGATATGCGGCTATTGGCTAATTTTAAATTAGTCCGTTATCCTGTTAAAATTCACAACTCCCGTTTTATGTTACCATTGTATTTCTATACTTGTTTTTTTGAAAGATGCGACATGACAGGAGCGTTGCGATCTGAAAAACAACAGAATGTCACATAGCGTGGTAGGCCGGTTGCTATGGTAACAACGGTTGAGTTGCCAAACTTACAGTTCCCACGTGGCGAGTTCTTAATAGCTCTCTTGGCGACATTTATTGTGCACACTTTGTTAGCATTAGTACGTTCATATCCCATCTATCAAAAAAAAAAAAACAACAACAAAAAGTACATGCAGTTACAACATTTGACTTACCCTGTATTTCAAACAAATTTTCAAGTAACAATTTAAAGTAAAATATTTATAATCCCTTTCAGAACCAGTCCTCAATGCATCCATCGGCGACATTTCAGTGGAGGTACGTAAGAAAATATTTTTAATGTTATTATTTTCTCTACTATTTTGGCTCTTGCAGTGAAAAAGAACTGGTTATTCGCTAAGTGCATGTGTCATTTCTCGAAAACATAATTATTGTTCTATAGTCAAATACAGAGCGTTATAAAAGTCTCTCTGCAGCACCTTCATACTACAGGGACATCATTTTATTTTTACTAACATTTTTAATATTAACCTGGCTATATCTTTGGATTAAAGGTATAGAACCGGAAACACTGCTTGCTCCCCCTTCCAAGACTGGAGTTCGATGATACTGGCATAAAATACAAATCACTTTACTAGGTATAGGAGGGAAGAAAAGTAGTTCATCCATTTATGTAAACTAGGAAATATCGCAATTTTGAGTTTGATAATTTTCATTGGGTTTTTGTTTAATCAAAACACAGTACTGTATTAACACTTAGTGTTTTTACTCACGAATTGAGCTATCCATTTGGACGTATTAATTATGCAGTGTATATTTTACTGTTACAGCACATTAGCGTACAATACAGAGAATGAAATTAAATTGAAAAATAATCATAATTTGGATATTTAAACACAATTTTGAAAATGGTGGCAGTTCATTTCGATTCAGGCTTCAGTTCTTTTGAGCATATTATCGCACTATAGACTATTGTACGTAATTCCAATTACCAGGTTCGTACTTCGTATTAATAACTCATGTTGAAATAATTCTATACCTAATCTATAAAAGAGACCTTACGTACTGTAAATTCAATCTTCACTTCTGCCCGATCCGAAAAGATAAAATTACTCAGAAATGCTACCTACTGTCCGTTCAAGTGGTTTTGTCGCAGGGTCGTAGAAAGGGGGGGGGAAATCAAGTGACAGTTAATTACTTAACGAGGCCCTTTTATTTAAGTTATTTTAAACAGTTGTATAATATTACGTATCCAATTCCTAACAGAAAGTAATGTTTTCAGAAAAGAGCTAAGACAGCCCAGCTACTAGACAGAGGGGCGAACAGAAGCAGGTGGGGGAAACCGGGATGCGATGTAGGCAAACGGACGACAGTACCTGTGCGAAAATATGATTCAATATTGAAACCTCTTTCGTCACTGGAAAACGCGAATATATTTCTGGAACGTACTATACTCACTAACTCAGTACTGCATACGCGGCTTTAGTTCTGTGTGGAGAACGGTTGTAAGTTTACTAGTAGAGGGGGTGGGAGTGAAGTACATTAAAAAACTCAGGTACAATAAAAATTGAAGTAAAAATAAAATGATATCCCTGTAGTTTTGAGCTTAAGAAACAGATGTACTGCAGATATGTGGATGAATGGATGCGGGCTGAAGGCAGTGGCGGACGCGTCCGGACGGTGGCTTTGAAAGTTGTGGAGGCCAAGTCGTGACAGATGAGAGGTTGCATTTTACGTATCTATTAAACAAATTTCGGGCCTGTCACGTACCTCATTACAATTAAGATACTCACTTGTACAGAAAATTCATTCGCAAACTGATCAATTAGGTCACAACATACTGCATTCATGTCTAAACGAGCAATATTTAATATACTGTACGGTATAAATAAACATACTTCGTAACACACACAAAAAAATAACAGGAACAATCGCAAACAAGAAAAAAAAATCTGTCAATATAAAACAAAACTTTTACGCAGGAAGAGAAAACGAAAAATATTTTCTAAATTCAAGAACAAAGGAAGAGAGGGAGAATGACGGAGAGAGAGCTTGAACAAGGCCCGAACTCACAACCTTCGAATCATTAAGCGAACACTCTACCGCTGCTCTACGAGACGCAGATACGGAATAATTCCATTGTTCCGGAACTGCTTCTACAGGGACATCATTTTACTTTTACTTCAATTTTTATTGTACCTGAGTTTCTGAATGTACTTCACTCCCACCCCCTCTACTAGTAAACTTCCAACCGTTCTTCACACAGAACCAAACGTATACAGTCAAAGTCGCCTTACGGTCATAGTAAACACAAACAGTACTGAGTTAGTGAGTATAGTACGTTCCAGAAATATGTTCGCTTTCAATATTGAATCATAATCTCGCACAGGTACTGTCGTCCGTTTGCCTATGTCGCATCCCGGTTTCTCCCACCCACTTCTGCCCGTCCCTTTGTGGCTGGGCTGTCTTAGCTCTTTTCTGAAAACATTAATTTCTGTTAGGAATTGGACGTCTACGTAATATTATACAACTGTTTAAAATAACTTAAATAAAAGGACCTCGTGATTTCCCCCCTTTCTACGACCCTGCGACAAAACCACTTGGACGGACAGTAAATAGCATGTCTGAATAATTTTATCTTTTCGGATCGGGCAGAAATGAAGCTTGAATTTACATTATGTAAGGTACTCTTTTATAGATTAGGTACACAATTATTTCAACATGAGTTACTAGTACGAAAGATGAAACTGGTAATTGGAATTAGGTATAATAGTCTATGTGCGATAACATGCAAAAAAGAACTGAAACCTGTATATAAATGAACGGCCATCATTTTCAAATATGTGTTTAAATATCCATATTATGACTATTTTTCAATTTAACTTCATTCTCCATATTGTACGCTAATATGCTGTAGACAGTATAATATGCACTGCATAATGAATACGTCCGAATGGACAGCTCAGTTCGAGAGTAAAAACACTTATTGTTAACACTTTACTGTATTTTGATTAAAGAAAAACCTAATGAAAATTATCAAACTCAAAATCGCGATATTTCCTAATTTACGTATATTGATGAACTACTTTTCATCCCTCCTATACTTAGTAAAGTGATTTGTTTTTGTATCTTACGCCAGTATCATCGAACTCCAGTCGTGGAAGAGGGTACCAAATGGTGTTTCCGGTTCACAACCTTTAAGCCAAAGGTATAGCCAGGTTAATATTAGAAATGTTAGTAAAAATAAAATGATGTCCCTGTACAAGCACATGCATCGTGTAACATCGCCGTGATCCGAAGTGGACTTTGAAAATATTCGCTGTTCACGAGTGCGGCCACTTTTATTTTTGACAACTGTACAGCGGATCGAGTAGTTCCTCCTGGTACATCTATTACATCACGTGAATGCATAAGCAGGGTAGAATTGCGGGCAGGTACGCATAGATTATTAATCATAGTACAATACAGGCACTCTATCATCAAAGTTGATTATGTAACACGACTACATTGCAATTTGATTCTAATGCAGAGTAAGTTGCATTTTCATTCAGACTTTTGTGTTAACATTATTTTGATTTATCAATCAATACATCACATATTCATTATATGAGGTCTCGCCATCCTCATTGAATATTAACACGACTACTATGAAGTAGTGAATGTGTATTATCACCATTAAGTAGAGAAAAATACGTTCCGGCACCGGGAATCGAACCCGGGACCTCTCAGATCTCCCGCTGAGAGCTCTTTCCAACTGAGCTATGCCGCGACACGATCCACGGCGCAGGTCGAACTCCTCTCGTAATGGTGATAATACACATTGACTACTTCATAGTAGTCGTGTGATATGCAATGAGAATGACGAGACCTCATATAATGAATACCGTATGTGATGTATTAAATATTTACAGTTATCACAAACTGTTGTTGAATATGGCTATAAAGTCATTTAAATATACGCTCCTGCATATTGACTTACATAGGTTTAAATGCAGGTAGTAGGCCGTAAAACAGTACTACGAGAGGAGTTCGACCGGCGGCGGGGATCGCGTCGCGGCATAGCTCAGTTGGAAAGAGCCCTCAGCGCGCAGAGCTGAGAGGTCCCGAGTTCGATTCTCGGTGCCGGAACGAATTTTTCTCGAATTAATGGTGATTATCAATCAATGTTATGTTGAATTTCATTTTGATCTGTATTCTTTTTTAATAATTTTGTAAGTGGGCTCGTTTCTGAACAAAAGTTTATCCCATTCCGATGTCGCTAGAGCTTAATTTAATTTAATTTGTAAAGTATACACTTTCTGACAGCAATATTTTTTATTACTTCCTTTAGTTAAGTGTACCATGTTTACTATTGTGTTCTATGATGTATCATGTTGTATATAGGTAGTCTACTAGTCCAGTATTATTATCGATCTAATTAATAATTATCAATTCTGTCATATATAGCACTAATATTTCTTAGATCGCTAGTTTCGAAATGTTAGTGCGTTTATGTGGTTAAAAAGTAGCTGGACAGACCATTTTAATTTAGTAGCAATCCCACTTGCAGTTGTCATGCTCCATTATTATTATTATTATTATTATTAGTATTATTATTATTTATTATTATTATTATTATTATTATTATTATTATTATTATTATCTACCGAACTAGGTTATACCTTTCGTAGCGTCCTGACGTAAGTATTCAGGGTCAGATTTTGAACTCTAAGGGTGCTATTCATAGACATTTCGCTAGCCCGCGCTACGAGCGTGCTAAACTAGCTCCGGCTATCGACTGGTTACTTGTACGGGATTCATATCATATCATATGGCTAACACTGGTTTATGAATACGAAAAACGTTAGTTCGCTGATTATCCACCGGAAGCCCGCGCTAAGAATGTCTATGAATACGACCCTTAAACTCCAGAACATACTAGCCGATAACTTTCCTAACTTGTTTGGGAACGAAAATGCGCTGCCTGTTTATCATAGACTCATACTCTCCAATAGAATATTCAAACCAACACAATTGTAGTTTCATTCCGAAACTGGATGACGTATTCTATGTGCCTGTGTAACCCTGACACAGCGCACATTTTTTTCGCATATCTTATAGAACATACCTGCACAAAATGAGCTCAACGAGCGCGCGCGCTCCTTCGGAGCGGGAGATCCGTGATTACCGCTCGCCGAAACGGAGAGGAAGATACGTCAGAATGACATAGACTTGCTATAGGTAGAGGAGAGGGAAACGACCACTCAGTTATCTAGTGGAGTGCAGTGTGTAGGCCTATTCTCAGTAACTGTTTCACGTTGCTTACCTACTGCTACAGTACAGTATGGAGGAATCTAAAAGACGGAACGTTTTAACATTTAACGATTTACAGTTCGAACTTATTGATCTTCAATGTGACCTAAGGGCTAAAGATCCTTTGAACACTACTACTAGCCTGGTTGAGTTTTACAAGGCTAAACATTAACAATAACATCCACGACTACACAGGCTGGCTGTGAAAATGATTGCTATGTTGGCTCAACATTTATATTTGTGAGCAACTGTTTTCTATAATCAGCTTTAATAAAGGCAGACATCGAACATCTGTAACTGATGTTTCATTACGACCAGTAGGCTACTGTTCCTTTCAGCTGCCAACAGTATAAAACCTCGTTTTGATGTACTGATAAATAAAAATATACCAAAATGATACTGTACACTTAAGTAGCTATAGAATTTCTATTATTTCTATGAAATAAATATTTCTTTATTAATTAATAATAGTCCAAGATAGTTTTGCAAACACTGAACGGGAATTCATTTCATAAACACTCGTAATAGTACTTTCTTCTGTGTGTTTATTTTGTACGAGATCACCCCTTCTTCCAGTCCACCCTTATACAGAGCGCAGCTAATATCTGCATTCCGCTCATGAGCTGTGAGCCGGCTCGGAGAGCGGAAATCTTGTGCAGGCCTGTTATAGAATATTAGGCCATGATCTTCAGGGTCACAATCATGAGATGTAATAAAACAAGTGGCGATATATTCATTCTAGTTGACCGCATTCCATATCGTGGGCTTACTGGAATAAGTTGGTAACTACATAGGAAAACAATAAAACTTGCCAACTTTTTCCAGTAAGCCCATGATATGTTCTTTCACAGCTCACAGATCATTCTGTACATAATCTTTGTGCTTCACTTTATAGGCAAACACAAAACCAGATGATCCCAATGACGTTCAAGTTGATATTGAAGTCAACGACCCAGAAATACCTGTTGGAGTAAACGTCATCGACCCAGAGACATTTCGGTCCGCTCAGTACAAGGTGCTTTACGGAGGAACCGGAAGTCCAGACAGCACATCTGATCCCTTTCCTCTGTCATTATATGTGTCTGACAGAGGAATGTCGATAACGCTGCACTTAATCGACAATAAAACATCAGAGGTCATAGATTCTGCACAGCTCCCACCTAATTCAGACTTCATCCCTGAAGGAGCGACAAAAGTTCTTATGATGAATTCCTCTGTTGTCGATGGTATCGGACTTATACAGTTCGCGAATCTAGTGCCAGAGAGATCTATTATTCTGAATCTAATTAATCCTGTGAATGGAAAAATCCAAATTTCAGTCATTGTCTACAAAGGCACTGATGAAAAGGTACCGCCTATAACACTCCCCGTTAACAACTACCTTCCCGTTTCTTATATAGTAGTTACAACTAATGTCCCACCTTCTCAAGAGGTTAAAGGTCTTAAAATTATCTACTTTCAGTAGCTGCTGAAAAATAGTAAAAATAACTTTATATTTATATCATGATAACTGCTGTGCTTTGTATTCCATGCACTGTCGGCACGCAATAAATAAACAAAACTTGCAACATCAATAATAATTTAATAATTTCAAGGGAAAAACTGTTCCGGGGCCAGGTATCGATCGGTGCAGGCTGGAGTTCCTGGGTAACTCGGTAGAGCGCTGGTACGTTCAACCAGAGGTCCCGGGATCGATCCCCGGCCCCGGAACAATTTTTCCCTTGAAATTATGCAAGTTTGCCTCACAGGGAGCTTTACCTGAAAAACTAGACTTACTCGATAATAATAGTTAGAATCATACACAGCAGTTCTCAATGGAAACAAAAAATATGAATATTTTACAAAGCTTAATTATTGCCTGCTATTTGGACATGCTTACCTTGTTTGGAGACTATGAAAGATAATTAAACAAAATTGTATAGATAAATGCAGTTAAGTGTTAAAAACAATTAAAACAAATAAAAAAGAACAAGCCATATCAATACTAATAGCTACTAATGAGGAACTCTATAATAAAATACGGTAACATATACACAAAAGCAGCAAGAAAATAATATGTTCTCAAAATGGCTGTAAGCATTCTACGTATATGCTATTTTAGGACTAAGGTTTGGATGTAACTCTTTGTTGGAAATATGTTGTAACTCACACACTGTAACTGTTTTTCTGAATAAAATATTATCAGATGCTTAAATGAGAAAATTTATACTATTTACTGGTCTATGTTTTATCTCATTCAAAAATAAACCACTGTAAGTATTCCTATATCCACACTTTTTCAGCTCTAACATGTCTCGGTTTCCTATATATTTTGAAGTGCTAACCGATATCTGAAAATCTCTGATTGCAAAATTGCCACACGAAAAGTCGCTGCACGCACACGCTCACACACACAAACATATATATTACATCACTGGCACAACAAGGGGGTTGGGGATAACCATGTATGTACTGCGTGTTCAATTCAGAGTGTGTCATGGCTCGCTGTATGCCGTCATGTGGCTAGTCGATGAGCCTTGAGAATTCAATCTTCCTACACTTCCGCAGAGGCGTATTGCCTATGTGCCAGAGAAGTTGCCTAGTTAGTACGGCGTTCATTCTGAAGAGTACTTACCGATACGTAGTGGCAGGAATGTGAACTGTTTGAAAACACGTACTGAGGTGAGTTTTTCTTACCGTCGGGATATGGGGAGAGGGTTAAGACGATTCCTTACGTAGCCTATTTCTTGACATTAACTTGGACGGTCAACATGGACACGGAGCATTTGATTTGTACTGTGGAATGTTGCCGTACGCAACCGATGGTAACGAATACCCTGCGTATGACTTGCCCGCGCAAAACACAGTTCGAATGAGGTTATGGTAGCACACAGACTTTACAGACCGCCGTCTGTTGCTACGACGTTCAAGTTAAACCGTACACGTTCTCAAGTTCAGATTGAACGCCTTGATTAATAGGCAACTTCTCTGACATAAAATCTGAAACTCGCTTCAAATCGCTGACTCACAACAGTGACGTCATGACACACTTTGAAATGAACACCCAGTATATATATGTATGTATGTGTGTATGTGTGTTTGTATGTATGTATGTACGTACGTATTCACACTGCAAATGGATAAATACCCGGTGGCAGTGGTAACTAATTACATTCAATAATGACAATTAATAATAAATTACAATTAATAATAATAATAATAATAATAATAATAATAATAATAATAATAATAATAATAATAATAATAGGGTAAGCAAGGGTGAATAGGGTCAAAATTCATATTTACTCTAATAACTCACATAACTTAACATCAAAACTAAAGTGTGATACTTCGTCAGAAAGATTGTTGTTTTAGCTAGAAGTTTAAATGTCTATATTAGAACTAACTCTGCAACAATTTAGCATATTTAGAAATTAAACAAAGTACTGCATGACTCTTTTCACCCTAAGCAGCCAGGGTGAATAGGGTCATCAAGCAGGGCGAATGGAAACATTCTTAATTTTTTATTTTTATTCATAAACTTGTACAATTTACAGTAAAACATTTATGAAAATTCAGATCCACACAAATTATACAGGTGAGTCATAAGTATGTTTGGAGAACGCGTGTGCGTGCTCCTGGATCAAAAATAAGAACAATTTATTATATGAAAATTTGACGAAAAATGCATATGTATTGGAGAAATGGTCATACTTTTTTTTCGTTGTGTCACAAGTACATGTTTGGAAACTTGCCATTTAACATTTACAAAAGGTGTTCAATGTGTTCCCCTCCATTGTTTACACATGCCTGAGCACGACGTACACACGACTGACGAGTTCGCTCAAACACCATGTTGTCATCAGGGATCAATTGCTATGCATTTTCAACAGGTTGCAATAGCTCCTCTGCATCATTCATTGGTGTTGCATAGACGACAACCTTCAAGGGTAAAAACGTAATGGGGTGAGGTCGGGTGATCTGGGTGTCCAATGCACTGGACCACCGCGTCCAATCAAAACAAAAACAATGTACTTGTTACTGTTTTTGTAAACAAACACTGGTACAAAATCAACACAAAAACAACACAATAATATGATCAGATACTTAAGCAAACAAAAGTCACAATTTTCATGGTACCATTCATTACCCTTTCCCATGCATTGTATCCAGTTTCCGACTTAAAAGAAACAGGATCACTCTATGTAACTTTGCAAACACCACATGCAGTGTCATATTCATCTAATGATTCATATTCTTACGATAATGATGATGGTCATCTTTTCGAAACAGGATCACTCTATGTAACTTTGCAAACACCACATGCAGTGTCATATTCATCTAATGATTCATATTCTTACGATAATGATGATGGTCATCTTTTCGAATATCGAAAATTCAAACCCACAAGCTGAAAGTTTAGGCCTAAGTATTCTCTTTGCAATTAACTTTTATTGGTCAACTGAGAACACGGTTTGTCCTTCCGTATTCTTTACCTGTTGGTTGACCTCATTTTCCAGACGTCTTTGTAGGCAGTAATGTGGTACATTGAAAAACTCCGCAGCGTGGCGCTGGCTTCGTCCTTCACGATAAAATTTTATTGCCCTCTACATATCCTCCTCCAATCATGAAGACTGCGTCTTCCTTCTGTATTTCCCAATTTAGGACAAATATAAACCCTATTTCAGTGAAATCAGTTAAAAAATATCTGTCCCTTTTCACCCCTAAAATAGTGACCCGAATCACCCAAAGAGCAGTAATATTTTGCATCGTAAGGTTTGCCATACTGATTGGTCCTAGAAGCTCAATATATGGGTAACCTATCGTTTAAGAGTCCACTTTCAACTTAATTACTAAATCATATAAGTATCACAATAATAACTGGTAAAACGCAGATTAAATAAACACTCCAATTCAAGAAACTAAATAAAATATTGATACCTTCGTTACAATAACAATTTTCTACTTCAAACACCGCACCGAAAACAATGCAGTTATATTGCTTTCCCGCCTTTCTGCATTGAAGAAGTTCCCAACTTCATCGCTAGCTAGCGCACAATACAGCATTCTTTGCTCTTTGGCTTACAGAGTGGTGTTTTCAAAACTGACCCGATTCATCTGCTGACCCGTTTCTCCCTTGTTTACCCTAATAATAATAATAATAATAATAATAATAATAATAATAATAATAATAATAATAATAATAATAAGGAACATCCTAAATTAAATGAAGCACGATCACTTTAAATAACACTTAAAGTAAATCTAATTTGTATCTTTCCGTAAATTCGAACTTAAACCCACGAGTATATATTATGATTTGTTCATACGTACACAAGTAGGCCTACCTATCAGCACTACACTCATTTCGCTCTCAACTCACTTACTGCACTGAACCTATAACACATTCCTATAACACACTTCTTCAATGATACAACACTTCAAAACATCAATAATTACACACTTATTACTCCGTAATTCTCGTATACTAGAATGTATTTTTCTGTTTGTGATTATGTATTCAGTCTTTTTTTTTTATTACATATATTTTTTTATTATTGTTATTTCAAAGTTAATACTGATTGTGTATATGTATTCAATCTCTCTTTTTTAACTTAATTATGTTTATTATTATTTTTAAGTTCATATTTGTATACCGGAATGTATTTTTTCTGTATGTGATTTGATCCTGGTTGAGTGGAAGAGAAGGCCTGATGGCCTTAACTCTGCCAGGAAAAATAAAACTATTATTATTAGAATCGTACTTACTATATTAACCTCAAAATCGCTAGCTTAGACCCTATTTCAAGCTATTTTAGCACGTTCACTACAACTCACACTGTAAATCCTTCTCTTTTCTCTGCCAGTATAACTCTCAGAATTTGCTTGAAGCTCACTGCACTTTCACTACAACACACTGCACACCCAATATAAATCACTGGAGATTCACTATGTTTCTCTGCTTACTCACTATACTTGTAAAACAACAAAATAGTGTTCATAATATACTACCCTCTATTAGTAAAGTCCTTAAGCCTATTTTTAAATACTTTTACAATATCAACGGTGTCCGCCGAGTTAGCTCTATGGTAGTGCGTCTGCCTCCAGGCTAGCCGGCTCGGGTTCGATTCCCGGTGGGGTAAAAAATTTTCATATAAAATTTCTACGTCGAGACTAGGAGAGATGGCGGTGCACAACTTCTAATCACTAGATTATGCACCAATATGCCTGTCTTAAATCCCAAATCTCTCCGCAGTGCATATGAAGAAAAGATATATGTCACTGTTGATAGTGATTCGTCCGTCGGATGGGGACGTTAAGCCTGGAGGCCCCTTGATGCTATTCGACTGGAGTAGGCTACGTTCCTCACCTTCATCATCCTCATCCATTCCCTAAGCCACCGGCATGGCTCAGTCGGTTAAGGCGCTTGTCTGCCGGTCTGAAGTTGTGTTCGGGCGCGGGTTCGATCCCCGCTTGGGCTGATTACCTGACTGGGTTTTTTTAGAGGTTTTCCCCAACCGTAAGGTGAATGCCAGGTAATCTGTGGCGAATCCTCGGTCTCATCTCGCCATATACTATCTCGCTATCACCAATCACATCGACGCTAAATAACCTCGTAGTTGATACAGCGTCGTTAAATAACCAACTAAAATTAAAAAAAAAAAATCCATTCCCTAGAATACACTTACACTTACACATACGCTCACCTAGTACACGACATAACTCTTCTCAGATACACATCATGCATAATGTGGTGTGCAACTTGAAAATGGGTCACAGTCCTGCCATCTATCCGCAGTGTGTGAAACCTGAATCACTCTAAGTGAAGTGGGTAGGCATTAGACACACAATACCAACAGTTGTATGACAGCTGAAATTATCTTTAATTTTAGTCTGCTGACATCTATTTGATAAATAAGAGAGGAAAAGGTTCAAGACACCACTCCTAATCCCGATATTGTAAAGTTATTCTAAAAGTATCTTGTGATTAACGGTATTGAAAGCCTTCTGCAAGTCTAAGAAAACGCTTAGGCACTTCTTGTTAATTTGGTCTAATGTTTTTATGATCTTTTCAGTAACAGACATAATTGCATATTGCGTGCTTATGACTGTGACGAAATCCACACTGCAAATGTGATAAAATATTAGTTTTCTCTAGATATTTCGACAGACAATTTTTTAAACAGGTTTCAAAGAATTTACTAAAGATGGCAATAATGATAGCGGCTCATAATTATTTATATATATTTTTTACCAGATTTGTGAATAGGGACAATTACAGCGCTTCGGGCAACATTCACTGACAACTGCATCGGGATCGAACCTAAACCTCCTGGATTCAAGACCAAGCTAAAACTACTAAAAGAAAAAAATATTACGAGGACAGCTTTCTGTAGCTTGTGAAACTTCTGTCATACTCTAAATTAAATTACTTATAGACTCTAAATCGCCCCATTTGTTTTGAACATGTTTTTTCTGCATCCGTTTTTGTTCTGGCTATGAGAATGAATGTTTTCCCTAGAAAATATTTTAAGCATCCGTTACCGATAGCTCTCTCGATAGAGAATTTAAAGTACAATTAATGGGTAGAGGACAATTTCATAGGTAATACATATATCTACCGGTGCAACAACAGAGATAATATTTTATTTCTGAAAAAAATTAATTAATTAAAGATATTCCGTTGAATGTGAACGAGAATTTTTACACGTAAGAGATAATGAATTTCTCATGATGAGAAAGAAAGCTATTCGGAAAGATAATTGGTGTTATACCGTTAAATGAAATTATAGTTGTCTTTTATAGATTACGTGCTTTCATTAAGAAAGAATAGCATGCCATTTAATATTCTTTATGTATTTTAAATTTTGTTACTTTGTATTCTGCCAACATTTCAAACTGCAAATACTTTACGGGACTACAAAAGAAGCTACCGGTTTAGCTCAGTCGGCTAAGGCGCTCCCGCTTGGGCAGATTATCCGAGGTTTTCCCCATCCGTAAGGCGATTGTCAGGTACTTTATGGCGAATCCTCGGCCTCATCTCGCCAAATATCATCTCGCTATCACCAATTTCATTGATGCTAAATAACCTCGTAGTTGGTAAAGCGTGGTTAAATAACTAAGTAAAAAAAACTATAAAACTTGCTTTGCGAACGTCATTTGTTTCCCGCATACATAGTCGACTGTAAATGGCGGCTCCATTCAAATGTCCTGATGAAGCTAACATAAAATAGAATCTTAGTAAATCAATTAATATCTATTTTATTTTATCAGAGTACTTTATTTCTTCTAGTCTTTATATACTTTCTTCTGTTTTTATCACCTCCCGACCATCTCTTTCTTTGTTTGCCAACATTTCAAACTGCAAATTCTTTACGGTACTATAAAACATGCTTTGTGACCATCATCTGTTTACCGCATAGATAGTAAACTTAAAATTGCGGCACCGTTCAAACGGTTTGGTGAAGCTAACATTAATGAAATAGAATTTTAGTACGACAATTAATATTTTATTGTATTGGAGTAGTTTATTTCGTCTAATCGTGAAACAATCAATTAAATCTCACTCGAGTTTTGATTTTCTCTAGATAAATCAAAATCTCTAGTGAGATTTCTGTTGACAAAAGTTTTTACACTTGAGAAATATCATATTACCACAGTCTAGTATATACAGTCACGAAGCTTGAGTTGTGATGGTGCTAGGAACAATAGACTGTGCCGGTACTATTTCCCATTGTCTGTAATGAGGTGATATTAGCGATCCTAGTGGTTAGCAACTATCTATGGATGGATATTTACTACGTATTGAACTTCGTCACTGTATATACTGGTCCACACCTGTGGACCAGAAATGGTTAGCGCGTCTGGCCGCGAAACCAGGTAGCCCGGGTTCGATTCCCGGTCGGGGCAAGCTACCTGGTTCAAGTTTTTTCCGGGGTTTTCCCTTAACCCAATAGGAGCAAATGCTGGGTAACTTCCGGTGCTGGACTCCAGACTCATTTCACCGACATTAGTCCACACCTGTGGAGTAACGGTCAGCGCGTCTGGCCGCGAAACCAGGTGGCCCGGGTTCGAATCCCGGTCGGGGCAAGTTACTTGGTTGAGGTTTTTTCCGGGGTTTTCCCTCAACCCAATACGAGCAAATGCTGGGTAACTTTCGGTGCTGGACCCCGGACTCAGTTCACCGGCATTATCATCTTCATTCCATTCAGACGCTAAGTAACCTAGATGTTGACACAACGTTGTGAAATAACCCAATAAAATAAAATAAATTCACCGGCATTACACCTTCACCTCATTTAGACGCTAAATAATCTGAGCAGTTGATAAAGCGTCGTAAAAATAACCTACATGAATATGAATAACAAAGGACCTTGCGTTCAGTTTTTTCAATGAGTTTTACCATGCGCCTGATATTGCACTATAAAAATTTCTAGCTATAACCAACCTTCTTCATATCCAATTGTTTTACATATTATCAAATATGATAAGATTTTGAAAACAAATTCTAAGTTTAACTATGTAAAATAACTGAATAAAGAACAGTGACACATCCAGAAAACATTCTGCATAGAGTGGCATCATATTTTCTTGGGAAAACAAGAGACCTTACACAGAGAAATGGAGTTCAAATCTGTACTCCTATTTGCACTGGCATTTCTTTACTTTTCTGCAGGTAAATATGTTCATATTTTTATTATCATTATAGCCTTAGACTTCGTCACCTTTAACGTCATAACTGTGCAATTTGAAGTCCATAAGATCACCTGTCTACGCACAGGTTTTTATCTTTAGCAGTTGAGGCGAATAGAGGTAATTTATTATTTCAATTAAAGACGGGAAGCAAGTCGTACACTTAGGAACAAAAAGAGAGATTATTTGCAGGAAAAACTGAATGAGGTAGAAACAAATAGTACGAATAAAAGCATTGGAGATTTACATAAGGGTGAATAGGAATTTAAGAACGGATATCAGGCAAGGTTAAACGTGATCACGGATGAGAATGGTGACTTGCTTGCAGAATCTCATTCAATCCTGAAGAGATGGGAAAACTATTTTGGGCAACTACTAATGTGCATAGGCCAAATATAAATTATCGGGACGAAATACAAACTGCTGGGCCATTTATACCCGAACTCACACTTTAAGTCGAAATTGTGATAGAAAATCTGAAAAAGTACAAGTCTCCAGGTATCGATAAAAATTCCAAAAGAATTAATACAAGAAGGTAGAAGCACATTATCTAGCGAAATTTATAAGCTTGTACTTGCTATTTGGGAAAAGGAAATTGTACCAGAACAATGGAAGGTGTCCATAATTGCACCTACTTTTAAGAAGGGGGACGAGACTAACTGTAGTAACTTTCGAAGAATATAATTTTTGTTGACGTCGTTCAAAATGTTGTCCAATATTCTTTTGAGAAGATAACTCCTTATGTAGATGAAATTATTGGGGAACATCAACATGGTTTTAGGCATAACAGATCGACTATTGATAAGATTTTTTGTATTCGACAGATACTGGAGAAAAAATGGGAGTATAAGGGTGTAATACCGTACATCAGTTATTCATAGATCTCAAAAAGACATATGACTCCGTTAAGAGAGAAGTTTTATGAAATATTCTTATTGAATTTGGTATTCCCAAGAAACTAGTTCGATTGATTAAAATGTGTTTCAGTGAAACATACAGCAGAGTCCGTATAGGCCAGTTCCTCTCTGATGCTTTTCCAATTCACTAAAGCAAGGAGATGCACCATCACCTTTACTTTTTAACTTCGCTCTGGAATATGCCATTAGGAAAGTTCAGGATAACACAGAGGGTTTGGAATTGAACGGGATACATCAGCTTCTTGTCTAAGCGGATGGTGTGAATATGTTAGAAGAAAATCCACGAACTATACTATTAGGGAAAACACGAACATTTTACTTGACGCAAGTAAAGAGAGACAGTTGTGTTAATCTCTCGGCTTATAGTCCAACGTCCATGTTTCTGTCCCATATAATACATCTATTTTCCTCGCTGTACTGAACTGAAATCTATTGATTCAGTATGAACTTCCTACCTATGGTACTTACTAGTTGACTTATATGCCAAAAAGGAGTTCAATTAACTTAATCATTTCATGATACCTTTCAGAACCAGTTCTCAATTTGCCCGTCAGTGAAGGAGAAGTTTCAGTGAAGGTACGTAATAAAATCAATTTTAGACTATTATTATTATTATTATTATTATTATTACTGTGGTTTCCAGTAATGTACAGAAGCAAAACAGAAACAATCTCTATCAAAATGGTCTTTTCTTGGCAACAACCTTCCACCTCTGCGGCAGATACAGTAAAGTTCCTTCACAGTTGAAACTAAAATCCTAAATCGGCTATACAAAAAGAAAGATTTTGTAACTTCAATAATAATAATAATACTAATAATAATAATAATAATAATAATAACCAGAGGGGAGAGGGGAAACGGTAGTGACGGACAATATGGGCCAATGATTGTGAGGGTTAGTGTTACCACAGTGTTACCTTCTACTAACGACGTCCGTCGAGAACTATACTGTTTTCGCTGTAAGAAAAATCCTAATGTAAATATAAGCACGTTGCTGCCATACCCGTGATTGGCTCCCAGTCGAAACACTCACATGACGCAGGAAAATATAGTTCGTATTTGGAAACCATAATCTTGTATTATTTGAAAATAAAAAATTGAATTCTAGTTGTTACATACGATGAAATATATAACTTCACTCATATGTAAAATGCTATGTAAAAGAAAAACTATGTTTATATATTGTTATGTACATTGAACGCGGATGAATACGAACAGTGACATCGCGGTAGTCTGTTCTTGTAACAAGCTGGCGTCACTTGAGCTCGTAGTTGTTCATGTAAGCACGTGGTACTGAAGTATGGCTTCTGTATCCTCGGTGTGTGTTGTTATTAATCATAAGAGTGGAAACCCTCCAAAAAGCGGAAAAACAAATAGTCTTAAAGGTATATAATAAGTTAAGTGAGTTTTAATTACAATTATTATAACGTAAATGTTTCCTAAACAAACGGATGCATAGTAATGAGGTTAGGCCTACTTGACGAGTAACGGGAAATGTTTAACATGAAATAGAATGTACAACAGTAGGCGGGAACATGTACTGGGAATCTATGGCGCCAAACAGCGGCCAATGAAGCCTCACTTCAGCCACGTGCTATTATTTACATTAGGATTTTTCTTACAGCGAAAAGATTATAGGTACCTTCACTGATCGAGCTCGCAGATTTAGGCCGCGACTCCGATCACTGAAAGGGGGTTTGAAGGAAGGACTAGTGTTGAGTAAGCCGAGATGAGTGTGAAAAGTTGAAGTTAGGAGTGCTGCAGATGTGAAGAGTAGAGGCGAATAAGAGAAGGTGATATGTGAATAATTTGGAAATTGGGGTATAATTCTCTCCAAGTCTCTACTTAGTAAGGCCAGTCGCGGTTCCGCTCCTCACATAATTAGTGACGTCACGGGCCCGGGGAGAAAGTAGCCGGCCATGACAGTACCACATGTTCCGCCTGGGGTGTAGAACATTTTCCTTTTGCTCAAACAAGTGCCGCGAGGTTCGAAGGTAGGGGGATGACCGTCTTCCATCTGTAAGATTTACCAATGTGGTTGGCGACCAGAGAATATAGTGAGGATCAGGTAAATATAGTTCCTAAAAATCTAATTTGGCCGTTTCTTCAGTGTTGCCAACTAATACCAGATATCACCAAAGAGGGTAAAATCACAATGCTACGTACTGAAATAATAATAAAAGGTAAAAGGTATCCCCGTAACATGCCATGAAGGCACTTGGGGGGGGGGCATGGAGGTAGAGCCCCATGCTTTTCATGATCTCGGCACTAGAATGAGGTGGTGTGGTCGGCACCACGCTCTGACCACCTTTTACCCCCAGGAAAGACCCGGTACTCAATTTTACAGGAGGGTGAGTGAACCTCGGGGCCGTTCTGAAAGTTTAGCAACGAGAAAAAATTCTGTCACCACCTGGGATCGAACCCCGGTCCTTCCACTGAAATAATAATAATAATAATAATAATAATAATAATAATAATAATAATAATAATAATAATAATAATAATAATACGGTATTAATAATAACAATGTCTTGCTTATTTACCACAACTCATCTTTATGTTGCGAGGTGTTTCCTAATTAATGTTTCAATAATTTATAAAATAGTATATTTTCCTCCTGGACTTCTCGCATATTTTGTTGATACTTAAAATGAATTTTGTCTCGCAACATGAAATTCATTGCTTTGACTAAACAGTTTACGATTAATGAGAACTAACCTAAAAATATATTTAATTGCTTGCATTTTCATCAGTTCCTTCACTGCAAAACGAAATTGTTGCTGCCAACATAACAGTTAGAAAATAACTGCCAGTTGTCAGTACCCGAAATTCGAAACGAAGTTGGTAAAAGAAAATTCAACCTGAGAGCTAGAAAATCACTATAATCCACTAGCACATGTAGTAATAGGGGAAGAATGGTTAGGTTTCACCCTTACGGTATTCAGTAAGCTGATCCGGACTATAAGTGAGGTAGCCTCGCAAGGAGCATAAATGAAGGAAATACAGCAATTTAAAAATTCATATTTATGCTAAATAAGCTTCTCGGTATGACTGCCATCAAACCAAAGACGAAAAATCTCATTGAAAGTGATATTACCATGTGAGTATCGAATACAGGGTCCAGATTTAATAGCTACGTTCTGAAAAACAGGCACATTTGATGTATTAATAAAATTATATTTTATTGTATAATAGGGTGTATTGAATTTTTTTTAATGAAGGTGGCTAGTGCGGAAAACTTGCGACTTGTGGCAGAAAGACTGCAGATGAAAGAAAAATATATTTAGCCACTATCTTGTGTCTCCGCATCAAGTTTGAAAATGGCGACAAATCACGTCGAAACTAGTTATTAAGTTAAAATATCATTTATTAAGTTTCATAAGTTAATACATTGAAATATAAAACTTTTTAATTTAATAAGTTTAGTTATAATTAGTGCGAAACGAAAGTGTGGCATCAGCATTCATAAAGTAAAATAACTAACAGAAGTACAGTCGAGAATGTAAGAAGCTACCGATGTCCCCGATGAATTGTAAGCGAAAGGAAGAAATACGGAGGCAGCTGCATTGCCGAAAACCATTCACAACATATTTTGCGTTCACATTGTGTTTAATATTCAAGCATAACAGGATCGCCAACATCTAATCAATGAGCAGCTAAATGGCTAATATGGCTACTTTTTCGTCAATATCACCATTACCACCATCACCATCATAATCATCATCATCATGAACAGCACGGTCGACAAATCCCTTCCTGTCATTCAAGTTTATCATCTTCCCATCTTCTTTTCGGATATCCGACGTCTCGTCGGTCAGTGGGTTGTAAGCAAGGGTTTGTTTCGTCAGATGTCTAGGATTCATTTTTAAAATATGACTGCACCAATTCTTTTTAATTTTTTATTTCACCTTTTAAATCATATTGTGACAGCGACGTGAGATTCGAACTCACGACCAGCGTCTCGCAAGAGAGAAGATCGCGCGGAGCACTTTGGGATGGCGCGCGGCGGAGAGGGGAAAGGGCCAACGCGGCGAGAGAGTGGAGAGAGAGTGCGCGCGCATCTGGTGCTGGTAGAGAGGAGAGGGCTCTGGATTTTTCTGGAGTGCCATCTCTAGAGACGCGTGGAACTTTCGAGGCTACGTCGCTGTGGTTATAAATTAAGGACGCGAAGGAACGACAGCAGTTTTCAGTTGATTAGTCAGCCAGTCAGTGAGAAAGCCACAGCAAGCAAGCCAGTCTTGTGTACCGGAGTTCGACTCGAGTGTGCGTCGGCAACTGTATCAGCATCCGAAGGCCTGAGTTCGAGTGCAGTGGACCGCAGTTGGAGGGACCTGAGTTCGAATGCAGTGGACCGCAGTTGGAGGGACCTGAGTTCGAGTACAGTGAACTGTCTCTGAAGGTCTGTGGTTCGAGATACTGCGAACTCGAGTGACTGAGATAGAAGAACTGTGAACTGAGAACTGATAGTTCTGATTTGTAAATAGTGCTTTGTAAATATTAGTTAAGATTAACAGTTCATTGTTGTTCGTACTAGTCCAAGTAAATTGTCATTGTCGTCAGTGGAGTGCTATAACGAATACTGTGTTGAGTGAAAATCCAATTGTTGACGAGAGCGTTTAAGGCGAATTGTAGAAAGGAATTATTGTTGTGACGAATAAATTACATTGTTGTTACTAATAAAATTCACAATATATTCCCAATTAATTTCTAATAGTATGGCTAGACTACTAATTTCGTCTCGGGGAGTAACCTATTAGTTTGCAACTCACCTTATAAATCTCATTTCGCCTGTCTCAGTTTTTCTCTTGTCCGATCTATTGAGTGGACAGCTTTCAGATCCGTACATTAACATAGGTACTGCCATGGTTTTAGAGTATTTAAAGTGTGTCTTTCTTGTTTTCTTACCAGAGATCGTTTTATTGTACCACCACACAAATATTGAAATTTATTCAACTTATTTTGTACACCTTAAACTTTATCATTAATTCTGCTGGAGCTCAAATAATTAAAATGGTTGACTTGTTCTATAATTGTGTTCTTAATTATTATCTTCTTATCGCAATACATACTTTCCTAAAAATTACAAAATTTTTGTCTGAGATTTCTAAACTAATATTCTGCAGCAACCTTGCATAACTACTCAGCGAATATCTGTAACTCATTCTCTAAATTGGCAAATATCACTTTATCATTTGCAAACATTATACATTTTAAAATCTGTGAACCTAATTTGAAATGTTTTGATATTGTTTTGTCATTTAGTCAAAGCTGCAACAATATAGAAGGTTAGTTATCCCCACATGCCAAGTTTCATGTCACTGAACAAGCTTCAAAAGTTATTTAAGGTAGTGCGGGACTTTTAACTAACCCTGTAGACGTTTCGAATCAGGCAACCTCATTCTAGTTTATAGGTAGCTGGATTGCTTAGCCCAGTGATAATTATAGGGGAATTAGTCTTTAACGTCGGCCTACAAAATCTATGCAAATATTATTTATAGACGGCTCAACATCACCAGTGAAGTTCTACTGAAAGAGGAGCAACATGGCTTCAAAAGGGCGATCGTGCATGGACTGTGTTTTCATAATGAAGTAAGTTATACAAAAGAAACGAGAATATAACCTTGAAACCTATAGTTTATTTATTAATTATTTATTGTAAGCCATTTGATGGGATTTTAAGGAACAAGCTATGGAATATCATCGAGTAATGAAGGATATCCAAAATACTCGTATTTCATTCTAGCAATAAAGAGCCTGCACGAATATATTACTATTGATGATTGAAAGATATAAAATACTGATCTAGAAAGTAGACAAAGGTATCCGGATCGGCAGGCAAACGCCCCAGCTGAATGATCTACGACAGCCGTGGCGAGAACGTGACTCGCGAGACATTGTGGCTCGCAGTGATAGCTGTGCATTTCGCTTGCTTCTAACCTCCGCCAACCTCCACCCTCTCACTCACTGGGGTCAAACTCCGCTCCATTTGTATTTGTCTCTGGCCTGCGAGTGGCATATATTTCTCTCGAAAGTTCCAAGTAGGATGGGAGGACGCATTTTTTTGCTGTCAATATGATGGGAATATTAAAGGTATGATTTGTTCACAAGTATTACGAGGAAAACGGTTGTATAACATAAAACGGCATTATACTACATGTCACTGATGAAACATTAAAAGGTTAAGTGTTATTGTTATCATCATCATCATCATCATCATCATCATCATCATCATCATCATCTCTGTACGTCGACCCTTTTTCAGCAGATGTACGAATAATGCGGTTAGCACTTCAATTTGAACTCACTGATTTACTATGTGATGTCAAATGAAAGCTAGATGTAAGGACTTGACAAAAGTTGAACTTTCATATATTTGCCAAAAAATAAATATCCGAAGCTTCGTTCTTTCGCTTACTCTGTTGAAGCCATGTTCGCTACAACTTACGTTTGTGAAAAATTATTTTCAACAATTAAAATAGTAAAAACCAAATTTACATCACGACTGACAGACAAATACCTTCGTGATCAACTACGACTGGCAGTAAGTGACATAATTCCTGAATTTGAAACTTTGTCGCAGAGACATTCTGAAGACAGTTAATTTTAGGTTGTCATATTGTCAGATGAGAAAGCTGAGGCTGATAACGTCCTAGATCACGCAGAAAATCCTGTCGGAGATAACAGTGGAACTACACCAGGAAACATGGATATTCCGATTTCTCAGTCACGAATATGGCAAAACCAGCAATGATATTTTGTGACTCGAGCTATGTTGTGAAATCGTGGCCTTAAATGACTATCTTCTTCGTGATCCTTATTCTGGTCCTTGTCCTTGTTGTGGTCCTTGTAACAATTCTTCTACTATTTGTCATGGTATGTATCCTTACGTCGATATCGAGTGAACCGCGCTGTAGAACTTTAACTTTCGACGACCAAGAATCGTCTCATTCTTTTTAAGGGTAACTGCACGTAACGGTTCATATTTCAATCAAATCTTTCGTAATTTTTTTACTGTAATTTCAGTCGGCTGAACGCAACAATCTAAAAATGGATTTAGTAACCATCTGTGACAATCATATTAATTTGAGTCTCTTCCGGAAAATACTCAAAAGGCTGTTGTGTACAATTTGGAAACTTTATAGCATGTTCGCAAAACAAACACAGTGTTTGTCATATCATACGTAGCTAAATCTTGCAAAGTACTTTAATATACTACAAAACATTACATTCCTTTTTTGTCAAGTAATGTCTATGAGAAATCAAGTTTCTTTAGAAATCCTTTCATTTTATCCATGCCTCGTACTACGCTAGATTTCGTGGCCTTGGAAACTACTACACAAATTCTCAGTCATTAATAAATAATAACCACACGAGAGAATTCTGCAAGTTCTAAAAATTAATAATCTTGCATAAATTATTCGTCTAACGTGCAAACGAACTGTGGAGTTCTGGCCGAATAGAGTCACTCCTATGCGTGCGCTCCTTGTATAATAACATAATACAGCCTATGTAGAACATGGAGTAAGGCCACGAAGGGAAAAAACCAAAGGAGAAAAATTCGATTTGGTGCTCTGGATTGCGCCTCGGGGGCTCGACCCCACGTTGCAGGAACATATTTTACTCCGTAACTAATAAATACCATCTCGCTATCACCAATTCCATCGACGCTATATAACCCAGTATATGACGTCATTATATATCCAGCTAAAAAATAACGTACAATTTTGTATCGCACAACAGGTGCTTAAGATGACAGCCACCAAGATTTAGCATTTACATTGCTATACATATTTAATAATTGATTAAATGGCGATCTTACATGGACTCGCTCAAGAGTCTTGCTGGGGGGTGTTAATTATGTAAGCATGTGTGGCTTACAGCTGTTTCGGTGTTATTTGACACCATCCTCAGATCATACTAGATATATTTACTAATATAAACATGTATCAATTACATGAGGAAATATTTTGATTGATGATTTATTTTCTTTATTTGGTTATTTTACGACGCTATATAAAGTACGAGGTTATTTAGCGTCGACGGCATCGGTAATAGCAACATGATATTCGACGAGATGAGTCAGTGATTCGCTATAGATTATCTTAAATTCGGTCGGGAAAAACTTCGGACAAAACAACCAGATAATCAGCCAAGATGGAATCGAATCCACGCCCGAGCCCAAGTCCGGATTGGCAGGCAAATGTCTCAGCCGACTAAGCTACGACGGTAGCCTTATTGACTTATGAAAATAATTTGGAAATGTAAATAATGATTTAAATAGGTGCAAGTAAATGTAAATAATAAATGTAGCCTACGTAATCTGTAAATCAGCAAGTGATAAAGATAGACACGTTAACTTCCATAGGTATATCTGCTTAATACGACTTCGCAGGCCCCACGCTCTCCATGTCAAATGTTCTGCAGAGCATCCCATACTTCCTGATTAATTTTTGCAAGCTTTTACTGAATCATCCTATAGTATCTCTCTTAGTTTTTGGCACTTACATCCGGAAAACCTTTTTTCTGTTATTTTAAAACTCTCACAATGTGTATATATTTGTTCTGTTTTACTTCACAGGAAGATACAGATGAGAAAGCTGAGGTTGATAACGTCCTAGATCCCGCAGAAAATCCTGTCGGAAATAACAGAGGAACTACACCAAGAAACACAGATACTCCGATTTCTGAGTCAGAAAAATTGCAAAACTTGCTTTTAGATCTTGGGATTTCAACAGACTTCGTTTGGTCTAGGCCACATGATATCTTTTAGAATAAAAATCCTAGTTTTTTAAAGTCATTATATTGCAGTAAAGATTTTCAAGTTGTCCACCTCTGTAATAGTACTAAAGTTTTATGAAACCCGCAAATATCCATTTGCTTATATATCCGTTCCACAATATTTTACGCACTTTTCACCTTAACTTCACCAATGTAACGGTAGTTGTTCAAAATGTTCTGTAGCACTGTACTGCATAAATTACATTTAAATGAACCAACGTTAACTTCCAAGCATCTTTAAAACTTTCACCCAGGGCTTACTTTTCAGTTTTGTTCCCTGAATCCACCTCAACAATGAATTGTGTTGAAATTAGGAATACAATATCAACAAAGGAAAAAGAAAGTTATTCTCTATTGTTTAGACAACTGTCTGAAGATAAGTTGGAACATTACAAACGACACCAATAAAGCAACATTCTTGAGTAACGTTCTGCGTCTGGTTACCCAGAGTCTCCAAGAAAATCGCAACAATATAGGTAGAGCCCGATTGCAATCTCGTGTCACTAACATGCGCGAGCCTCTTTCTGAGGCTTCGGAGTGGGAGTTTGTGTGTACGGGTGACTGCTCAATCATAGAAGCGTACTGTTCAAACACCCTCCAGCAAGACTCTTGGGCGAGTCCATGTAAGTGGATGCCAATTTGTCTTTCGCGCAGATCCCACGAGTTTGCGATCGGTCTCTATGTACGGAGTATAGATCGGCGGCACCTACACGGTTCAAGACTGCCGTTCAGTGCACATACGAAAACAAAACAAAGCTAGGCGCCTGGAGAGTAATACAATAATGAAAGAATTGGGTAGACAACACTTCATCAGGAAAGGAGAAAATTTATTTTACCAGAAATATGGAGAAATTTTCATTTGAAACACTTAAAAGTGTTTACAGCAATTTATTGTGAAATGTAGAGACTCGTAAACCACGCGCTCACGATTTGTTTTATTAAATGTTTGTGCTGATTTTTATGCTTTTCCATTTGTCGGCGACTAAAAAGGTTCATGTGGCGCCGAGATTATTGAGTTTAAGATTTTTTAAGACTTCGATTTCTTTTATATCACTGCGACTAATACACAATGTTAACAAAAACGTTTGTAGCAAGAAATTGGAATTTATTTTCTGAATTAATAATGTTACATTTCTTGCGCATCTTAAGTTATTGTCACTACACAGCTTCAATGAAGAGCACAGAGCGTCTCGGAGAGCGTGTATTTGCATTCCACAGATTAATATTTGAGGAGAAAAATTCGCTCCGCCGCCGGGGATCGAACCCGGGTCCTTGGTTCTACGAACTTAGCGCTCTGACTACTGAGATACGCAGAATTCAATCGACAGCGCCGGATCGAAACTTCCTCCCTCAAGTACCATTATCTTAGATCGAATGGTTTTACCATTGCATTTGTGGGCAAAGTGTGCAGACTCTTGAAAATAAAGGTGCTGGCTCCTAATTTTTTTAGTTTTATGTATTCCTGGTAAAAATTGAGGACTTGACCCGAATAGGGCCTTTAACGAGCAGTGAAGGTACCCAGTAATCGACGGACGTCGTTAATAGAAGGAAACACTAACCCCCACAATTTTCGGCCCATCTTGTCCGTCACTACTGTTTCCCCTCTCTCATTCTTCCCCTTTCAGAGATCACAGTCGCTGGCCAAGTCTGCGACTTCGATAAGTGAAGGTACCTAGTTCTCAGCGGAAGTCCTTAGTAGAGGGTAACTCTAACCTCTCTTTAGTAGTGAAACTTGGACCAAGTTTGCGAGCTCGATAGCTTAAGGCATTTCTCTAAAGAGCCCCCGGTATCCGAAAATCTCCCCAACCGGCTTCAGCGCCTCACAATTCTCCTATACGCTACAATTGCCTCTTTGTCAATCAGGCTCCGCTTCAACCGCGTTCCAGATATTCCCGTTGCCCCTTACTTATAACTTCCGTCCTAACCTCATTACATCTTCAACTAGCTTCAATCAGTCATGGAACAAAAAATGTAAACACTCGAGGTTTTCTCAACCACATTCCCGTTTCCCTTACCCACGTCTAAGCGGAGGAACAAATTGTTGAAATAGCTGTATCTGTAACCAAGGCTTTTCGTTTCTACATTGTTGCATCACCCCTCCCACAAGCTTCATTTCCGAGTTATGGCCTTCACAACATTGAAATTCACCGGAACGTTTTTCTTTCCGCAGGTCGTTGTCATTACAGAAGATGTTCAAAATGTCCACCTCCTGTTTGAATATAGACCTCACATCGATGTCTCTTTGACCTGCGAACACGATCCCAAACTCCAGGAGTATTGCGTATGTCCTCAGAACATGCCACAATTCGATTCCGAAGCGAATCCAAATCAGACACTGGAGACGAATAAACCAATGATTTTAAATGGCCCCACAAGTAGAAATCGAGAGGGTTCAGATCAGGTGAGCGTGGAGGCCAAGCAATTGGGCCACCTCTACCTATCCATCGATCAGGAAACCTTCGATCCAAGTACCGGCGAGCCGTACGACTGAAGTGTGCAGGAGCGCCATCATGCAAGAAGTGAATGTGTTGACGATTGATCAGTGGAGTGTCTTCTAAAACATGAGGTATGATGTTTTCCAGGACGTTTGTGTACGCCTGCCCCGTAAGTCTGTTTGATTTGAATACATGTCGCACAGTCTAACGCCTACACAACACTGAATGTAACCTTCGCCTCGGAATGAACTGTCAGAGTGCCCTCTTAATGTCTCCTTTGACGGAAACGACTTGCGGAAAGAAAAACGTTCCGGTGAATTTCAATGTTGTGAAACAAAGCATTTCCGGACACATGTTGTAATGAACTATTCTGATTGTCTACATGTGGGGAATACATACCTGAAATTATGCCCGGTATTTTTGAAACAGCCTATATATATATATATATATATATATATATATATATATATATATTATACGGTACTATATAAATATACAAGTCGCTGGAATAACTACGAAAACAATAGCCACGACAGAACACCAATATTTTCTGTAACACAGCAACGAAGATTAAACTCTTCCGAACAAAATAGCTGGCTACAACGTGCTCGCTGTGAAACAGGTGGCAACGCCGATATTATTTGTCTATGGCAGCGTTTCCCAAACTATGGTCCGCGGACCACCTGTGGTCCTCGAGGTCTGCCCTTCTGGTCCTTCAAAAAAGGCAGAAGACAAAAAAAATTCAAACGAATTACGTTTCATTCTATAGCCCCTGTGACCCAGCCAGGGACCACCCAAATTCATAACAGAGGACCGAACTTTTTCATGTATTTATGACTTTGTTAATAGTGTAACTTTTTATACTGAAGAACAATGTAATTTTATTATCTCAACAATAACTCTTCACTCTATACAATTTAATTTCACTCCCGTCAACAATGGGATTTGCTCTCCGCACAGCAACACAGCGTTTGTTATTGCACTCCACAAACGACAATGACAATTTACTTGGACTGTTACGAACAACAATGAACTGTTAATCTTAACTAATATTCACAAATCACTATTTACAACACAGAACTGTCAGTTCTCAGTTCACAGCTCGTTTGTCTTGGCTAGTTGTTCTAGCTCAGTCACTCGCGTTCACAGAATCTCGAACCCCAGACCTTCAGAGACGATCTGCTGCACTTCGAACTCAGGTGCCCCCAACTGCGGTCGACTGCACTCGAACTCCGGGCTTCAGGCTCCACAGTTACGGACACAACTCAAGTCGGCTCTGGTCTCGAAGCTGGCTTCACTGCTACACAAGACTAACTCGCTTACTGTCCAAATCTGCCTGTAACAACACTGGCTTACTGACTGACTGAATAAACTGCTCAAGTTCACTCGCGTTTCTTCTTTTATAACTAAACCATAGTTACGAGAAATTTCTACGGGTGTCCAGAGATAGCTCTCTCGAATTATCTGGATATCTCCACTTCGACGGACTTCTGGACGATTCGGGAGGGTCCGTCCCCCACTTCACTCCGCACGTAGCAGTTTGCTTCCTTCCTCACTCGGCAAGTAGCAGATGCGGGCGCAACCTCCCCTCGCCCCGTTGCCGTAATACACCCCCTCTGCCCTCTCAGCATGCAGATGCTCCCCGTACCAGCGTTTCGTCTGCCGCGCGCCCTGTCGGACACGCGTTCGAACCCCGGTGCAGCTGTCACAATAGTTTTGCCGACACCCAGTCTGCACATTGAAATGGTCACGTACTGTATGTCGTACACCAATCAATAATATAACTCTTAGGTTCAATTTGAAATTTATTTTCCAAGTAAATATGTCGAATTTTCTTGGGTTCGTGATCACTTTCATTGGGATATTGAAACTAACAAACTTTCATTGAGTGAAAGAGAACAGTTAATTGAACTCTCGAATGACACAGGACTTAAAATGAAATTCCAAGCGGAAGGTATGGTTAATTTCTGGACCTCATCACAAGTGAAAAGAGAATATAGTGAATTGTACAATGGTGCTTTAGAGATTATAATTCATTTGCTTTTACGTATCTGTGTGAGAAAGGGTTTTCATCACTAACTCTAATAAAAAACAAAGTACCGAAATCGACTTCATGTATGTAACGATCTCCAACTTAAGCTTACCAACATACATCCAACTGTAGAACTGTGCAAGAATCGTCAGGCTTATCCATCTCATTAACAATTATTTATTTTGTTTAGTTAATAAGTTAAAGATTATCCAAACGCTAATAGCCATGATTTATTAAAAAACGAAAATGATTTTTTTTATTTTAACATTAACTTAATTAGTTACTAATATAAAATTAAATTAATTAAATTAATTTTATGCTCGTCCATGCCGAAATGTAGTAATTATACACCTGGTAGCAGTCCTTTAATGCATGTCATTAAAGTACACCTACTCATTAAAGTACAGGTGTTCAGCCAATGACAAGTCAGCTTTGTACCGTTATAAAACCTCAGCCAATGACAAGTCAGCTTTGTACCGTTATAAAACCGCAAGTATCGATTATTCTCGGATATGCAATCGAAAGAGAATTAGCGAAAAGTCACGGAGGCTGGAAATCCAATACTGTCGAAGAAGGTTATGTTCTGTTACTATAATAATTAGCGTTAATTGTAAATAATATTGAAATAAATTCAATTTGTCATCTCGTTTTTCAATGTCTAATTTAATTTCAATGTTATATCAAAGTTAATATTTAGTTTACTCTGTAGGTTCTTATAGGCTATCAAGGTCAATATGGACATCTGTTCCTCGGAAAAAATCAATACTTTCGCGTCTGCGCACATCTCAAAATTTACGAGGTATTGCTCAAGGTCAGTTAGATACAAATAAAATGAATAATTTCAAGTTAGAAATATGGTCGAGCATAAAAAGTCGTATGAAACTCGCCTATAACGGTAATTAAGAAGCTCATATGAAAATTATGGAACTCGCTTGCGTTTGTTTCATAAACATCCATACTCGCTTCTTAATTGCT
Organism: Periplaneta americana; assembly: GCF_040183065.1. NCBI lineage: Eukaryota > Metazoa > Arthropoda > Insecta > Blattodea > Blattidae > Periplaneta > Periplaneta americana. The sequence continues at coordinate 185,602,048 of NC_091118.1, forward strand.
ATCATTATAGGCTCGTTGCATAATGTACTATTAATTAATCAATTCTGTTTTAAAATATAAATATACTGGTATTAAAAATTGCTACAAAAATGATAAATTTGCTTTCGAAGGGAACAAGAGTAAGGTGGTCCGCGAAACTGTTCTGACTTAAAAAAGTGGTCCCCACTTCAAAAGAGTTTCAGAAATGCTGGTATATGGTATATACTGTACCCAGAACGTCCTTCGCCCTTCCTCCACGCCATCTCTGACCACGCTTCTATTTATTTGTCTTTGGACCACATTCCACCTTCTCGACCAAATTGAATAGGGTAAGGGGCGTTTGGATTCTTCCACACCTACAGATTAATCTGATGAAAAGAAAGAAATAGAGTTGGATTCGTTTATAGAAGGCAAGAGAAAAATTACATTAAAGAATTTTACACCGTTAAAGAAGACCGTCCCGGATCGGCATGACAAAGGAGCAGGTCAGCGGCTATGACTCATAATATGAAACCCAAGATAAGATTAAGAAACAACCGAGGGACTGTTGTTAAGTCAACTGTCCGAACACAGGACGTCTCAAACTCACAAGTGATATCAACAAAGGACAGTTTTTGAGGAAACTACTGTTCTCCAACCAGGAGATCAACCGTGAAAGGAATGTGCTTACTATTGCGTCTTCTATTGGAGCGAAGTAGATAGATAATATTATCGTTATAACGTCAGTTTAAAAACCATGCGCTCTCCTGCATATGTTATTTCCTATATGGAGGGATTAAAAGACTAGGAGATTAACAGTGATCTAGTTTTGTAACTAGGGTAGTATAAATATGTGTGTAACAATGTTATTGCTTGTGCTGTGAGAGAGAGCCAATAGAGATACGAGTACCCACGTGTGTGACCTCATGACATCAACATTCATTCACAGCATTACCCCGCTGCGTTTCATTCCGCAAAGATTTTCTCGTCGTTGGAGCACAGTAGGTCTACTAACTAATAACATAAGTCTATAGTATTTAATAAATTAGAATGAGATAGGGTGGTCAGTTCCTTTTCCCCTCCATTGCATATATTGCCGATTAGCTACATGTTACACTAATCAGACTTCAGATGTATACAAACAATTGAAGTTTTTTTATTATTATTTTTTTTTGTAAAAACAATCATAATCCAAAAACATATATTTTTAAGAGCGAGAAAAAACTATCTTGCATTGGTATTGTTGACACTTTAAGTATGAAACTAATCATGCCGTTTCTTAAGGTATTTTAGAAGCTTGAGAAAACTGAAGTAGTTTATATTTTAAATTGTCTCATAGAAATACATGTAGGTAACTGTGGACAATGCTTGTTTTAAGAAAAAAAAAAAACTCTATTGTAAGAAAAAAAAAATACTCTGTTGTGGCTGAAGTGTGCCTCTCCTTAAATCTTTTTTTCTTTTTCTTTATTATATCCTGTTTCTTTTTTTCCTTTCGTTGCTTACGTTTCTTCCATGGGGTTACTTCTGCACCTAAACATGACTCCATTAACTATTATAACACAATTCACGTACTACAGTATTTTTCTCTGAGGTGGTTTTTGCCGCGTACATAAGAAGCTGTACTGCCTATCTACTACAGTTTAAAATTGTATCGATAAATGTTTCAAGATGATGTGAATGGGTTATTTGTAAATGATACCATCGTTCTAGACCAGACCTGCAGAACTGTAGCTCTTCAGAGCGACTGCTTTACTCTCTTTCTTACCCCACCCACCTTTTCTAGAAGTGCGGTCATGGCGTTCTAGTTACGCTCGGCTGCATCAGCATTCATTCTCGCCGCGGCAGGTATACAATACCCTATCAAGAATTACAAATGAACAGATAATAAAATCCTTAGGAACATACCTTTAGAAAGTAAGAGAAAAATGAATGAGGGAAATAAATAAATTAAAAGACACGTAAAATAAATTTTAAAATGTATGTGTGCATATAATGTAAGAAGGTCTACCTATGTATATATCGTCCTATTACTAGTGAAGCCGATTAAATCCACCTTTTGTGTCAAATAAGTTAAGTATAGTCCCCGACTTGTCTTTCAGTGCTCTGCATCTACTAAAATGAAATAAGTCCGAAATGTTGCATCTAGTCAACAAATCAATTACTTTATTTGAAGAACTTATTATTACTTTTCGTGCATTAACAAAGTTTTAATTCCTGTTTTTACAAAACTTGTATTACTGGTCTTGGGAACTGGTTTTACTAGTAACAGGACAATAAATAAATTATACGTTGATAAGTGAGTAATAGCTATATGACCGGATGTCAATGCTGCCATTCAACATTATAACGCACTCCAGCCAAATAAATAAAAATGAATGAATAAATAAATACACAATACGCGTACTGCAGTTTAAAGAGAACTGGAACATGGCAAAATCTAAATAGAAATACTACTTTCAAAGGAAATGGGAATATGATTATTTTGTAGTTGAAGACGAAAGAATTCCTTGTTTACTGTGTCCCATCCAATTTATTTCTACTCGTCAAACAAACAAACAAACTTTCGGGTAAATTCATTATTACGAACTGTATATTGATTATTTATTTATATAGACTACTGTTAAATTAAGGACATCACTCGTTGTGTTCATTTTGAATTGAAATTAATAGTGACTTTCAAGGTTCATTACTTAAGTGCTATAAATTTATATTTCCGTAGGTGATGATAGGAGGGAAGTTTTCGAAAATCTAAAGCAGGTTAGGTGCAGAGAAATCTCAAAGAAACTACCGACAGGAAATCTAGCATAATTGTAAACCTTGAAACGAGATAACGCATTATAAAAACAATGAATTTATTACAAACCTTCATGAAAATTACATGCCACCACTGATGGACCTTTGACGGCCAGAGAATATAAACAACTCTACGCGGAAGTTGATCATCTCCAATAGAAGTGGAGTGAGGCTGACGTCATATTTTCCCTACTTACGAGTTCTGCAGGCCTGTTCTAGACAATCCCTGTTTTCACAAAAAAGTTTTTGGACTATGGTTGTTTTATGAAAAGTACTGAAAATTTCCACTCCTATAACATAGGGCTATAGTGTTTTCTTTTTACTAGCAACTAATTCAGTAGATGGCAGATACAATACACTCACCACATGTTTAATATCTAAAATTTTCATTTTTTTCGACTATGGTTCTTTTTTTAACCTTCAATTGTTCTCCCTCTGACACATATCGTCATATAAGTTATACTGCCTGTTAATACGCAAATGTAGGTACATATCAGAGGTAATAGGCTATATTATAATATAATAATTAAATTCTCTTAGTATTGCAATAAACTTAATGGGAATCTGAAGAAACTGGCGTGGAATGGAAAGAGAGAATGTTATTAAGTAATCTTTATATGAAACCAGTCAGAATCAGGATAGAATGAGTCCACACCTGTGGAGTAACGGTCATCGCGTCTGGCTGCGAAACCAAGGTGGCCCGGGTTCGAATCCCGGTCGGGGCAAGTTACCTGGTTGAGATTTTTTCCGGGGTTTTTCCTCAACCCAATACGAGCAAATGCCGGGTAACTTCCGGCGCTGGACCCCGGACTCATTTCACCGGCATTATCACCTTCATATCATTCAGACGCTAAATAACCTAGATGTTGATACAGCGTCGTAAAATAACCCAATAAAATAAAATAAAAGGATAGGATGTCAGAAGGAAGAGTATAGGGAGAGGAGTACGACAACACCTACTTGAAAGATTTAGTGAAGAAATGTCTTCAGATCATAGTAGGAGAAAGAAGAATAAAATGCATATGATTTGCTAATGATATGGAGCTGTTAGCAGAAGAGGATGAACATCACGGTTATTAGAATAAAAATAAAGACAGTAAACGTGCGATTTCGAAATGAGGCAGTAGAACAAGTGCAGTGCTTCAAGCTGCCAGGAAGTCGAAAGAAGGACAGCAATGGCAAAGGAAGCTTTTAATAGAAAAGGGGCATCTTCTGCGAACCTTTGGAAAATAACTAAGCAATAGATTAGTGAAGTACTTCGTGTGGAGTGTGACACAGCATGATGCAGAAACATGGTTATTGCGGCAGAATGAACAGAAACGACTGGAAGGATGTGAAATATGGATATGGGGAAGAATGGAGCGTGCGAAATAGACAGACAAAATAAGAAATGAAGCTGTGCTAGAAGGAGTGGGTGAAGATAGAATTATGTTGAAACTGATCAGGAAGAGAAAAAGAAATTGACTGGGTAACTGGTTAAGAAGAAACTACTGTCATCCTCTGAGAAGTTTAGTGCTGAGAGGAATGCGGTTCCGACTAGTCTAGCGCGGTACTGGAGTGGGAGGGAACAGTGACAGCAACAGTCTGGAAGGAAGTACAATCATACTGAAAACATTCGCCCAATTTACGAGAGAAGTATGCCTATTAGTTTTTAACGTATTTTTGGCGAGATAGAGATACAACCACTCGTACTTACGTGTTAAGAGAAGGAAAGTATTGTAGAAAATATTATTTATTTAAGTTATTTTATTTATTTATTTATTTATTCTGGAGAAGTTAAGGCCATCACACCACCAGAAATACAAATACAATGAAATAAATAAAAAGAAAAATCATAATACAACTACAGAAAAGAAGAATCATACTATAAAATTTAGTGATTAGTAGAACTGAATTAAATGTGTTACGTAATCAATTTAAATATACTGTACTGCTGAACTCAATTGAGAAGTAAAACTACTTGATTTGTATTTTAAGATATCACCAATAAATTATTTTCGCATGACATTATAGGAATCTGTTTGTCACGATACTAATCACACATATTCTAAAATTCCAATAGAATAAAACCAAAAACTTTTCCACATCATGTTTCCTTAAAATTGACTTGTAACGGTGAAATATTTAATATGAGTAATTCATATAGTATTAACATAGATAACATCAGGGAGATGTTTGAGCAAAAATTGCAACAATATATTTAATATATTAATAACAAAAACATATAGGCCTAGGTAAACAATATGTATATGAAATATTCACACACTACTAGAAACTGAAGACTGCATATATTTGGACGATTAATACTTCCCACTCCGCTCGGCTTGGCTGTAGCAACAAAAGAATCTACCTGCAACCCCCCCGCACCGATGGCAAGAATACCTCAGGTCCCAGCACTAAACTCGTCGGAGAAAGACAATACCTACAGAAGGATGCACTGGAAGGAATAGTGTACGGGAAAAAGTTCGAGGCGAAAGAAGATATCAGGTGAGAGACAACAGTAAGATAAAAAGGTATCGTATGCGGAGATTAAAAAGGAATATGAAAGAACGCTGGGTTTGCTGTGATGGACTGTGCTCAGGCACAAAAGTGTGAATGAAGTGAATGAATTCTCTTAGGAAACGTTTTTCCGTAAATTGCAGCTCCATGGCTTCAATTACCAGTATTTTTACGTAATTAAATAATAATCACAAATAAAACCGTCTACTAACTAATAATGTAAGTCTATTGTATTTAATAATTAGAATTCGAGTCTGGCTGGGCGGAAGAGAAGGCTTACTGGCCTTAGCTCTGCCAGATTAAAGAAATGATTATTATTATTCCGTGTAGGTCAGTTTCTGTCGGATGCTTTTTCCAATTCACTGCGAGCTAAAGCAAGGAGATGCACTAACAGAGAACGTTTGAAATTGAATGGGTTAAATCACAGTCTACTATATACAGTCACGAACCTTTAGTTTTGAGGGTGATAGAAACAATAGTCTGTGACGGTACTATTTTGCATTGCCTGCAATGAGGCGATATTAGCGATCCTAGTGGTGAGCAACTATCTAATGTTTGCATATTTACTACGTATTGAGCTTCGCGACTGTATATACTAGACTATGGTTACATCTTGTCTATGCGGATGACGTGAATATGTTAGGAGAAAACTCACAAACTATTAGGGAAACTGCTGCTGCTGCTACTGCTACTGCTACTGCTATGAAAGCAAGGGAATTATGCGGCAACAAACAGTTATGGAGATACTCGTCTAATTCTTTCTTTTCTTTTCTTCCTTGTTGTGCTGTCTTACAAGCCACAGCGGGTAGGATAGATGATTTCATTTGGTGAACACTATACTATACATATTCACATTGAAGGCATCCCTGGCTGTGGGATCTGTAAGACGGACCGCTGCGGTGACATCACAGGACAACCACAATTTAAGAGACAGAACACCTAGCCTCATTAAATGAAAATAATTCTCCGCCCACGGCAGGGTTCGAACTACGGACCGGTCGGTTGGGAAGTACTAACGCTACTCACACAGCTAGTGTTAGAAGTCAGGAATAATAATGAACTATAATCGACACCTAAATACATAACATTTATACAAGTAGCTAGACGTAATTTCCAACTTGAGACAACCACTTGACTTCAGCAAACATGAGTCAGGCAATAAAGATAATAATAAGATATGTGCAAAGTAGGCGGAATATCGCCTCGACCACAAAATTTGCATTTTAAGACTATAGGGCGACTCATATTTATACGTAACTTTTCATCTACTTATTACAAATAATTACATTACATTGAGAGCCTCAAATTAGATTGACACATTAGTACAGTCATTAGGATTACTTAAAATTCACATTTTTCCAGACATGGTTGAACGTTCTCTACTGTTCTCAGAAACATATCACTTGACACCCGACCACACTCCTCTCGAATTATCGCTTCTGAAATAATTATATCCCGAGGTTCTCTGATGTATACCTTTTCTTTAAGGTATCCCAGCAGAAAAGAGTCCAACGGATGTTAAATCTGCTTCTTGCAGGCCACTTGACATTGCCACGGCGCCCAATGACCCGTCCAGCCACAGAAAAGGCATCTGATAAAATAAATCTTAAAAATCACGTATCAGACACCTACAGTATTATTTAATAATCAAGCCATACTTTTCACAACGTATATTCCATGTTAAATACGAATCTGCTCAGTCAAAATCAAATGTTGTTTAATCTGGAGTACCTCAGGGCAGTATTTTGGGATCGCTGCTTTATATACTATATACATCCGATTTTCCATCTCAAAATCACTTAACAATGGCCCATTTTGCTGATGATATTGCCATCCTTAGTAAAGGTACTTGTGAATCAGTGAACTTTTTTGTGAAAAAATGCCCACATGGTGTAAGCAATGGCGATTACCCTAATTATGAATCCTCAAAAATTACATTTAGTCAAATTTACTTATAAGAGGAATACTGTAAATAATCCAGTAACATTATGTGGTTCAGTAGTACCAATCTGTAAAATATCTTGGATTAATCTTGGATAGCAAACTTACTTGGCATAACCAGATATCAGCTATTGTTAAAAGAATTTGACACAGAATCTACCTGCTAAATCACATTATTCAAGACATGTCTCCAATGCCTCTACACTACAAGAGACTTATCTATATTTCAATCGTGCGCCCTGTGTGGCAATATGGATGTTCAATTTGGGGATCTGCTTCTGCATGTCAAATAAGAAGAATACAGGTCATGCAAAATCGCTACTTGAGGTTGTTTGATGCACTTTGATATATTAGGAACAAGAACCTGCACTATGATCTCTGTATTCCTAACATGATGGAGGTCCTAAGACAGAGCTACATCGGACTGTATAACTCCTTCCTAAAGCACATGAATCCGCTACTTCTAGTAATAATTGTCAGTAATCCACCGCATGATCCAGCACATAGAAGACTAAAAAGAAAACGGCGTAGTGATATGAGGCTATGACACTCTTGGGATTGCCAGTGAGTAATACCCATAAACAAGTATCAAGTTGTTCCTTCTTTTCCTCAGTTCCTGCTATTCCCAACTACAGGGACATCACTTTATTTTTACCAACATTTTTAACATTAATCTGGCTATACTCGGAAACACTGTTGCTCCCTTCCATAACAGAAGTTTGATGTTACTAGTGCAATATGCAAACAAATCATTTTACTAGGTATAGGAGGAGAGAAAAGTAGTGTATCCATTTATGTTGTAGGGAAATACGATATTACGATTTTCAGTTTGATCATCACTTTTACGGAATTTATCAAAATACTCAACTTTTCAGGCGGCTATGTTCGTTATGTAATGTCTACTTTATTTAGCATATTAATTATTGGTGTTAACATACAATATAGAGAGTACATTTAAATTGAGGGGGTCATAATTAAAGGACTGTAAGTGCACTTAAGTTACTTTTGAGAAAATGGGGTTTAAATATTTAAGCTTTCGTAAAATCGGTGAAATTTTTATTTAAATTTTAATGTGTGATGCGATTAAAATATCCCTTTACCACTAAAATTTTAAATACTTTAGCTTACACTGGATGCACTTAACTCATGTTATTACAAATGTCACTAACATTCCTTTGCTTCTAGCTACCTCAGTTCAAAAAAAGCTAATCTGAATTTTTAAGCAAGTTGCTGAAAATGGTTGCCGTTCATTACAATGCAGGCTTCAATTCAGTACGCATATTATTAAAAACATTTTGAAGCATATTCTCTGAAACTGAATTTATCGTTTCTTGAATATAATTTTTAATACGATATTATTAATATAGGTTCTTTCTTCTACAGAAAACGCAATCATATTTATGAAACACACTATACTATGCAATGTTTACTTCACTGCTTGAAGACTTCGAATGCAACAGCGGCCGTAAGTTTGTGTGTCTAACGGGAGCAAGGACATTAGTGAAGGGGTGGGAGTGAAGTACATTCAGAAATGCAGGTACAATAAAAATGCAAGTAAAAATAAAATGATGTCCCTGTATAATGTATTTATATACAGTAAACTTTACTTAATTAAAAGAAAAAAATGTTGTTTTTATTGTCTGATAGTCTTGCAGCATCATCTGACGAAGAGTTTCTATCTAAGAAAACTTGCAACATTATAGATGAAAGTATACGTTATATTTCACAATATTCTATCTAAGTTTTTAACATTTTATAGCTGTTATCAAATGTGATATCTTATTTCTTGATCTTACCTCGAATTTGATTTAATATTCAAATAATGCCTACAGTCCACATTTCGTTTTTGATAAATTAAAAAAAAAATCCATGAAAAAATTTTCGATTAGACTATCATATACCTTAAAATGCTAGTAAACAAGAAGGGAACACTGTTGATAATAATTGTAGTATCAATATAACTAGAAAAATGTCTATGCAGTTATCAAATAAGGATAATGTTATTCCAAAACGTTGGAAACTCCAGTAGATATGAAAACTGTATATAAAATACAATGCCAATTACGGAGGCTATTCCAGTTACATTTGTTTTTGAGGCTTCAAAAGACAGTTTCACAAAGAATGGCATCCATATATGCAATTCGAATTGCGCTGATACTCCTCTACTTTTTTGCAGGTAAGTCTTTGAATACTGTTACTACTGTCATATGCGACTCTGCCATTCCAGTTGTCACTTTTTTTATTTTAGTAGGTTCTTTTACGACGCTTTATCAACATCTTAGGTTATTTAGCGTCTGAATGGGATGAAGGTGATAATGCCCGTGAAATGAGTCCGGGTTCCAACACCGAAAGTTATCCAACATTTGCTCATATTGGGTTCAGGGAAAATCCCGGAAAAAACCTCAACCAGGTAACTTGCCCCGGCCGGGAATCGAACCCGGGCCACCTGGTTTCGCGGCTAGACGCGCTAACCGTTACACCACAGGTGTGGACTTCCAGTTGTTCACGGATGTTACGGTTTTACTATATTAAAACTACATATATAAAATGAAATGACTTTTGTCAGATTTTATTATTAAAATTAATTCAGAAGGTCAGTACATATCTCACTTGACGATGTGTCAGAGAAAGGACAACTCTCTGTATACATTTGAAGTCTAACGTAATATGTAGCTAGTCAGCGATATATGCAATGCAGGGGGGAAAGGAACTTTACTCCATTATCTCCTGCCCTAATTGCCTCATAAGTGCTGACTTGTTGGTATCATTTGTGAGATTCAGACCTGTTTTCGGACAGTTGACTAAACAATAACAGTATCATTATTTTACTTAAAAAAGTTATTGAATAAAATGTATTACTATTGCAGAAAATAAAGAAATGTTTCCGTCACAGCTGTTACAAGATTCGTGGATTCACTTCACACCTTACTAACAAAAAGTCTAAAACTCAGGTCTCTGCCACAAGCAAAAAGAGATTCATTCTCATAGTGTCCATGTGAAAGCTATGCACATCTCATGGCATCCAATTAGTTCACAAAAACCTAATGGATAAATATTTTATAGCTGTTTCTTCCATGTCACGGTGTTACATTTTGTCAAGGATGTTACAGATGAGTTAATGTCCTTCATTTTTCCAGTTTCTAAACAACTGTGACATTTCTAAGTCAAAATATTCACTTGAACTCTAAGATTAATTGTTATTAACCCAAACTGCTGAAGATAAGTGGCAGATATAATATAGTATAGAGTAAAAAGTTCCTTGAACCTGGAGCTCTGGAATTAACAGAGCAGACTTTCAAAATATATCCTTGTAACATACATTAACAGCTGATATCTCTATGAGTAACTGCTGCAAACTAATTTAGGGAAACAAAAAGTATTTATTGCCCAGCCAAGACCACTTAGATTCAATGCCCATAAAACTTATATAATATTTTTTTTCGAAAATAAAACATTAGGGGTGCTATTCATAGACATTCCGCAGCCCTCACTACAAGTGTGCTAAACTTACCCCGGCTATCGACTGGTTACTTGTACGGGATTCATATGATATCATATCGCTAACAATGTTTTATGAATACGAAAAACGTTAGTTCGCCGATCATCTACCGAAAGCCCGCGCTAGGAATGTCTATGAATAGGGTCCCTAGAATATTTAATTTTAAAGCCTTATCTATGTATTACACTAATAATAATAATAATAATAATAATAATAATAATAATAATAATAATAATAATAATAAACAAATGAGGGATTTGCCGGAAAAAGGGGGTATACGTCAATATGGTGAATTGAGATACAGGCAATCTAAAATTTTAAAACTCACCTGAATAAAATGTTATACAGATAGTGAACAAAATTATGCATCAAATTAAAAATCTTAGCGAGTATAAATGTTTTGTAGCATTTAGGCAATTTATATTATTAAATTTCCTTATATTTGTACCATATAAAACTTCGGTCTATACCCCCTTTATCCATATAATGATTTGCTTAGGGGACTTAATGTAGATTTCAGATTTAAATTTCACACGGAATTGAAACAAAGATACATTTTATAACATTTATTATCTACTTCTAATAGTACATTATGCAACGAGCCTATAATTAAGGTAATTAAGAAGTGAGTATGGATATTTATGAAACGAGCGCAAACGAGTTTCATAATTTTCATACGAGCTTCTTAATTACCATTATAGGCGAGTTTCATACGACTTTTTATGCTCGACCATATTTCTAACTTGATATTATTAATTTTATTGTATCTGACCTGGAGCAATGTCCCATATGTTGTGAGATGTGCGCAGATTTTTTCCGAGGAACAGATGTCCACATTGACCTTGCTAGGCCATAAGAACCTACAAAGATAACATTGAAATAAAGTTAGACATTGAAAAACGAGATGACAAATTGTATTTATTTGAATATTATTTACAATTAACGCTAATTATTATAGTAATAGAACATAACCTTCTGCGACAGTATTGGATTTCCAGCCTCCGTGACTTTTCGCTAATTCTCTTTCGATTGCATATCCGAGAATAATCGATATTTGCGGTTTTATAACGGTAGAAAGCTGACCTGTCATTGGCTGAACAGTTGTAACCTGAGTCGTCATTGGCTGAAAGACCTGACCTTTAATGAGTAGGTGTACTTTAATGACATGCATTAAAGGTCTGCTACCAGGTGTATAATTACTACATTTCGGCATGGTCGAGCATAAAGTAATTTACATTATTTCAGATATACTGAGTAGACATTAAGTACGCAAAGCAAAGTCTCTGAATATAATAGAAAAAGAAAATCTCCATTTTGTGTGAACATAAATAAATAAAATTTATTCTTTGTATAATCCGATAACAATAAGCCCAAAAATCCGATTATTGTAACAAATCTCTTTATAGAACATAAAATATTTCCGTCTGAATCTATGAGTTTCGTAAGTTTGTTTACACTTAAAGCAAGGACAATAATGAACATAAAAAGCAGTCAAAGGCAACAACTGGACTGACTAAATTGAACTATATATATTTGCTTAGTCTCTACCAAGAGAAAACTCACACAGTACAGTATGCGTAACGCGCAGCACTAACTCTACTTGTAGACTGACTGACTAAATCGAGCACGCACGCACGCAGCCCTGTCCTGCAGATATGTACAGTACAATCAAAACAAAATTTCGCCACTATAATTATTCACTACATTTTAAACCGTTTTCCCGAAGAGCGTAGAGGTCTATCCGCCTTTCTTCCGGCAAACCCCTCAAATATTTCTGAAAAAAAGATTTTTTCATTAGAATTCCCAGTTTGTCCGGAATGGTTGCACTTTAATTCCACTAATGCCTTCGCAGAACTCTGATATGCGGCTATTAGCTAATTTTAAATTAGTCCGTTATTCTGTTAAAATTCACATCTCCTGTTTTATGTTACTATTGTATTTCTAGGCAGTCACAACATTTGACATAGCCTGTATTTCAAACAAATTTTCAAGCAACAATAAAGTAAAATATTTATAATTCCTTTCAGAACCAGTCCTCAATGCATCCTTCGGTGACATTTCAGTGGAGGTACGTAAGAAAATATTTTTAATGTTATTATTTTCTCTACTATTTTGGCTCTTGCAGTGAAAAAGAACTGGTTCTTCGCTAAGTGCATGTGTCATTTCTCGAAAACATAATTACAGTAGAACCTCTATTATCCGTGGTAATGAAGGGGGTGGGCTGAACGGTTAATCGAAAAAATCGGATAATCCGTACCATAGAAAATTTTCATAAATTAAGTGTTGCATAATGCAGTTTCGTAATTTTCTCCGTGGTCATGTGTTTTAACACATTAGGTAGTGGATCAGAAGTTTTAAGTATAATAGCTCTGTTGGAAAGAGTGGGTGAAGAAAGAAAAATGCTGAAACTGATCAGGAAGAGAAAAAGGAATTGACTGAATCAATGGCTGAGAAGAAACTGCCTACTGAAGGATTCATTGGAAGGAATGGTGAACGGGAGAAGATTTCGAGGCAGAAGAAGATATCAAATAATAGGACATTAAATAAATTGATCATATACGGAGGCTAAGAGGAAGGCAGAAAATAGGAAAGACTGGAGAATTCTGGGTTTGCATTGACAGAAAATTATGAATGAATGAATGAATGAATGAATGAATGTCAATCACGGGTTTCCAAGGATCAAGGAAACATCTTATGATGGACTTCTGTGGAAAGATAGGAAAAATATAGGTCTCATGTTATAGTTTAAAGTAATGTATACACTTTATCCTTGTTTTTTTATTAAATCTCGCACAGTTGTAACTCCAATCTCGTATTCTGATGTGAGATGAACAACAGCTCCTCTTTTCCAAAACCACTCAATTATATGCACTTTTCTTCGATTCTTAGCACAACATGCATTCTTTTGGCAGTTCTGAAAGACATTTTGCAGAGAAATTAAACAGGTCACTCGAACAGTAGATCATAATATGTAAGGGCAAAGACTTATAATATCACTCTCTATAAAAAAAAAAAACGTACGTGTTACGCAATACTCAATATTTTTCTGCAACAAAAAAAGGAGAGACTGACAGACAGATAATCCAACAATCGGTTAATAGGGTGACGGATAATCGGGGTTCTACTGTATTGTTCTATAGGCAAATACAGAGCGTTAGAAAAGTCTCTCTGCAGCACCTTCATACTAGTTTTGAGCTTAAGAAACAGATGTACTGTAGTTCTATGGACGAACGGATGCGGGCTGAAGGCAGTGGCGAACGCGTCCGGACGGTGGCTTTGAAAGTTGAGGAGGCCAAGTCGTGACAGATGAGAGGTTGCATTTTATGTATCTATTAAAAAAATCGGGCCTGTCGCGTACCTCATTACAATTAAGATACTCACTTGTACAGAAAATTCATTAGCAAACCGATCAATTAGGTCACAACATACTGGATTCATTTCTAAACTAGCAATATTTAATATACTGTATGGTATAAATAAACATACTTCGTAACACACACAAAAAAATAACAGGAACAATCACAAACAAGAAAAAAAAAATCTGTCAATATAAAACAAAACTTTTACGCAGGAAGAAAAAACGAACAATATTTTCTAAAGCCAAGAACAATGGAAGAGAGGGAGAAAGGGAGAACGAATGACGGAGAGGGAGAACGAATGACGGAGAGAGAGGGAGAGGGAGGGAGGGGGAGAGAAAGAGCTTGAACAAGGCCCGAACTCACAACCTTCGAATCATGAAGCGAGTATTCTACATCTGCTTTATGAGACGCAGATACGGAATTTATTTATTTATTTACTATTTTGCTAATAATTGTAACATAAAATATAAAATATAACTTACAGAGAAACTTTAGCTCGCCCCTGAAAGAGTAGAACTCGTGCTCAGGGGCGGAATAATTCCATAGTTCCGGAACTGCTTCTACAAGCACATGCATCGTGTAACATCTCCGTGACCCGAAGTGGACTTAGAAAATATTCGCTGTTCACGAGTGCGGCCACTTTTATTTTTGACAACTGTACAGGGGATCGAGTAGTTCCTCCTGGTACATCTATTACATCACGTGAATGCATAAGCAGGGTGGAATTGCGAGCAGGTACGCACAGATTATGAATCATAGTACAATACAGGCACTCGATCATAAAAGTTTAACACGTGTACATTGCAATTTGATTCTAATACAGAGAAAGTTGCATTTTCATTCAGACTTTTGTGTTAACATTATTCTAATTTATCAATCAATACATCAAATATTCATTATATGAGGTCTCGCCATCCTCATTGAATATTAACACGACTACTATGAAGTAGTCAATGTGTATTATCACCATTAAATCGAGAAAAATTCGTTCCGGCACCGGGAATCGAACCCGGGACCTCTCAGCTCTGCGCGCTGAGGGCTCTTTCCAACTGAGCTATGCCGGGACACGATCCGCGGCGCAGGTCGAACTCCTCGCAATGATAGCTGTGCTTTCTACCTCCCACAACCCCCACCCTCTCACTCACTGGAGTCAAACTCCGTTCCATTTGTATTTGTCTCTGATCTGCGAGTGGCATATCGTCGCAATGTCTCTCTCGAATACTTGTACATCTACAAAAAAGAAAGTTTCAAGTAGGATGGGAGGACGCATTTTTTTGCTGACAATATGAATGAGAATATTAAATGTATGATTTGTTCACAAGTTTTACGAGAAAACGGTGGTACAACATAAAACGGCATTATACTACATGTTACTGGTGAACATTAAAAGGTTGTGTTGTTGTTGTTATTATTGTTATTGTTATTATTATTATTATTATTATTATTATTATTATTATTATTATCTCTGTACATCGATCCTTTTTCAGCAGATGTACGAATAATGCGGTTAGATCTTCAATTTAAACTCACAGATTTACAATGTGATGTTAAATGAAAGCTAGATGTAAGGACTTGACAAATGTTGAACTTTTCAAATCTTTGCCAAAAAGAAATAGCCGAAGCTTCGTTCTTTCGTTTTCTCTTTTGAAGCCATGTTCGCTACAACTTAGGTTTTTGAAAAATTATTTTCGACAATGAAAATAGTAAAAACCAAATTTAGATCACGACTGACAGACAAATACCTTCGTGATCAACTACGACTGGCAGTAAGTGACTTCATTCCTGATTTTGAAACTCTGTCGCAGACATATTCTGAAGACAGTTAATTTTAGGTTGTGATAATGTGTCCTATGTTTCATTCTTCATTTCTTCCTTCGTTACACGTACTAAACATTAGTGTGTAGCCTTGTACTGTATAAAATTGTATGTAAGTGCTAGACGTAAGGAAAATGAAAATCCCTTAATAAGTCAGACAGTTGCTTCACTTCCCCTTCGGGTGTCCGCCTCCCTCCATAGGTGCTATGCACGTTGCAGGTTACACAGTGGCTCGGCGCACGATGACGTTTTCGCCACGGCTGATGTAAGCCCATGATATGTTCTTTTACAGCTCACAGATCATTGTGTACATAACCTTTGTGCTTCACTTTATAGACAAACACAAATCCAGATGATCCCAATGACCTTCAAGTTGATATTAAAGTCGACGACCCAGAGATACCTGTTGGAGTAAACGTCATCGACCCAGAGACATTTCGGTCCGCTCAGTACAAGGTGCTTTACGGAGGAACCGGAAGTCCAGACAGCACATCTGATCCCTTTCCTCTGTCATTATATATGTATGACAGAGAAATGTCGATAACGCTGCATTTAATCGACAATAAAACATCAGAGGTCATAGATTCTGCACAACTCCCACCTAATGCAGACTTCATTCCTGAAGGAGCGACAAAAGTTCTTATTATGAATTCCTCTGTTGTCAATGGTATCGGGCTTATACAGTTCGCGAATCTAGTGCCAGAGAGATCTATTATTCTGAATCTAATTAATCCTTCGAATGGAAAACTCCAAATTTCAGTCACTGTCTACAAAGGCACTGATGAAAAGGTACCGCCTATAACACTCCCCGTTAACAACTACCTTCCCGTTTCTTATATAGTAGTTACAACTAATGTCCCACCTTCTCAAGAGGTTAAAGGTCTTGAAGTTATCTACTTTCAGTAGCTACTCAAAAATAGTAAAATTAAACTTTATATTCATATCTTGACAATTACTGTGCCTTGTATTCCATGCACTGTCTGCACGTAATAAAAAAACAAAACTTGCAACATCAATAATAATTTAATAATTTTAAGAGAGAAATTGTTCCGGGGCCGGGTATCGATCGGTGCAGGATGGAGTTCCTGTGAACTCAGTTGGTAGAGCGCTGCTATGTTCAACCAGAGGTTCCGGGATCGATACCCGGCCCCGGAACAATTTTTCCCTTGAAATTATTCAAGTTTGCTTCACATGGACCTTTACCTGAAAAACTAGACTTGCTCAATAATAA
The DNA here is from genome assembly GCF_040183065.1 of Periplaneta americana. Classification (NCBI taxonomy): domain Eukaryota; kingdom Metazoa; phylum Arthropoda; class Insecta; order Blattodea; family Blattidae; genus Periplaneta; species Periplaneta americana. Next base: position 185,619,143 of record NC_091118.1, read on the forward strand.
TAGTTAGAATCATACACAGCAGTTCTCAATGGAAACAAAAATATGAATATTTTACAAAGCTTAATTATTGCCTGCTATTTGGACATACTCACCTTGTTTGTAGACTATGAAAGATAATAAAACAAAGTTGTATAGATAAATGCAGTTAAGTGTTAAAAACAATTAAAACAAATAAAAAAGAACAAGCCATATCAATGCTAATAGCTACTAATGAGAAAATGTATAATAAAATACGGTAACATATGCACCAAAGGAGCGAGAAAATATGTTTTTCAAAATGGCTGTAAGCAATCTATATGCTATTTTAGGACCAAGGTTTGGATGTATTATAACTCTTTGTTGGAAATATGTTGTAACTCACACACTGTAACTGTTTTTTCTGAATAAAATATTATTAGATGCTTAAATGAGAAAATTTATATTAATTACTGGTCTATGTTTTATCTCATTCAACAATAAGCCATTGTAAATATTCCTATATCCACACTTTTTCAGCTCTAACATGTCTCGGTTACCGATATATTTTGAAGTGGTAACCGATATCTGAAAATCTCTGTTTGCAAAATTGCCACACGAAAAGTCGCTGCACGCACACGCACACGAGCACGCACGCACACACACACACACGCACACATAGTCTATTATATCATTGGCACAGCAAGGGGGTTGGGGATAACTATGTATATATATGTATTTATGTATGTATGTATGTATGTACGTATTCACACTGCAAATAGGTAAATACCCGGTGGCAGTGGAAACTAATTACACTCAATAATGACAATTAATAATAATAATAATAATAATAATAATAATAATAATAATAATGGAATAATAATATTAACAAGGAACATCCTAAATTAAATGAAGCACGTTCACTTAAAATAACACTTAAAGTAAATCTAATTTGAGGCACTCAGAGAAGCAAAGTGATATAAGTGACATTTAAAAAAAAATTGAGATAAGTGTATATTCTAAATCTTTATCGTCACTTCTGTTCAGAGAAAATGTAATATAACTGCAATTCCAGTCAGTGCTGCTACATGTTGGCCTTACTCTTGTATTACAATGCATACAGAGTTTTGACTGAGAGGCAAACTAATACAAGTGCGTTGTTTACATAGTGTTGTTGCGTTTCTTCTGTTTATGGCTAATTCATTTGCCATAGTGGCGAGAGGTAACATATTATATATTCGAAACATCTTCGTGGAAGGCCTGCACACATTGAGCTGGACCAGCTATACAATAAGGATGACTTTTGCTAACTGGAGCAACTTGCAATAGCTAAAGAAATTTATCCCACCCATACACTACTCTTTATTTGATGACTGAAGCATGAAGGATGGGCCTGTAATAAGGACTGCAGGACGTGGAAGAGTGCGTGGAAGAGAAAGTTCAAGGAATACTCGCGGTAGGAGTCCTACAGATGTACTTCATGACAGAAACATAGATGTTGCAGCAGAGAGAGATGTGACTTCTTCAGATGAGGCTAGTGACGTAATGAACAGCGACTAAGGCTGAATTTCATTTAAAAATAAAAATTTTCTTAATCTTCTTTTTTCGGATTACTAAAAACCACACCAACTGTTGCCCTAGAAATTGAATGTAATATTCAACAAATCAGACACTATGTATTAAAAAAGGATCTAAAATTACATTTAAAATTGCAAGCCTCATCCAGATCTCAGATGTTCTTCAAATTGTCAGATAATATCCTATGTAATTTGTACAAAATAAACAAAGAAGAAATATCAGTCTATATCACAGACACACTCATTGTTAAAATTCCAGTTGTGAACGAAATTCCTCCATGGAAATGGGTAATTCCTGAAAATAGCATACAAATTCCAGAAATCATTCCAAAAGTGATCCTCCATACATTCTTAAGTTAGATGCCATGTAACTAATCTGCAGTACAAATATGGATCACCTTCAAATTTATACAGATGGATCTCTAAATTCTGATGATGAGACATCAGGAGCAGGGTATTATATTCCAAAATATCAAGAAAGTTACTTCATACCATGTTCATCCTCCTCCAGTCTTGACACTGAACAGCTAGCTATTGATGCTGCTCTTCAGTGTGTTAGTCAAATTTCTGAAAAATTTATTTGTATACTTACCAACTCCAAGGGCTATATTTAATATAATCAAATATGTACCAAACCTATACGCACATAGAATTATTCCAATTCAGAACTAAGTAAAACTAAAAAAACTCCAAAAGGAAATAACATTTCAATGGATACCTAGTCATTGTGGTATACCTGGAAACGAGAATGTCAATAACGTTGTGAAATAGGCAACATATTTGCAACCAAGACCTCTTCAATGTCTATCCAATGTCTTTGCTTCAGTAAAGTCTCATTTTATAAACTTATGGATCAACAATTTGGTTCTCTTCTGAAAAAGGAAAAATTTTACAGTTCGTTCAAAAGCAACCAAATGACCTGGATATGTACAAAAAAATTGCCCAGACATATTCAAACATTTTTAACAAGAGACAGAACAGATCACATTGTCACTCAATTGTACCTACACCGATTTTACCGTTCTGATAATTCTACTTGTATGTGATGTAATAATCATGATGAAGATCTGGAACACATTCTTCTATACTGTCCATCCATAAACCACAAAAGAAGTAAATTAAAATAGTCAGTACCAGTTGCAGAAGACACAGCCCTGCAGTATATATTGACTACACCCCAACTCTGGCTACTAGCAACAGGCATCTATAATGAACACCGTTCAAAATACCCCTCACTTTTCATGAAAAACAAAAACTTTATAGACTATAGTGGACTGTATGTTGTCAGAAAACAGCTGGATACGTTAAGAAGACTGACTGAGTGATTCTTTCGGTTATACAGACACATTTTGTGTTATAATATGATAATCAGAAAGCTCAAATGCTGTTAAGACAGGAATGTTTGAATGTTGTAAGCAATGTTCTTGTTTTAAATAACATAAAAATACTGAAAACTGTTGCACTTATATTACTTCTCCATAAAAATATTTTCGTGGAAAAATAATACAAGTGACTTTAGGACCCTATTTTACCTAAAATGTTTTAAAATAGATAATTTCTATTTAGAAGTTAAAAAATATAGGTACCAACCTACACAACTGTAAATTTACAGCAACATAGTCCTGTAACAGATTTTTTAATTTCCTTTTCAACTTCAAAGTCATTTATCTCAAATCTTTAAATGTCACTTGTATCACTTTGCTTCTGAGTGCCTCATTTGTATCTTTCCCTAAGTTCGAACTTAAACCCACGAGTATATATCTGCAGTGCTTGGGAAAAGTGACATAAGTCAGTTTCCACAAACCTTTTTTGATAATTTATTGACAACTTACACTGGTTTATGTCGATTTGATTTTTTTCTGTATGAATTATTGTAATGGGAGAAATACTTATATATTTTTTTCCAAGCGAGCAGATGTTCCGTAAGTTGTCAATAAATTATCAAAAAAGGTTTGTGGAAACTGACTTGTGTCACTTTTCCCAAGCACTGCAGATATTATGATTTGTTCATACGTACACAAGTAGGCCTACCTTTCAGCACTATTCTCATTTCGCTCTCAATTCACTTACTGCACTGAACCTATAACACATTTCTGATTTCACTAATAATTCAAAAACATTTCACTGTTCAAATAATTTGCACTACCACTATAAACTATAAAACTTCACTGACAGAAACACACTTCACTGACACAACACACTTCTTCACTGATGCAACACTTCAAAACATCAATAATTACACACTTATTACTCCGTAGAATCGTACTTACTATATTAACCTCAAAATCGCTATTTTAGACCCTATTGCAAGCTATTTTAGCACGTTCACTACAACTCACACTGTAAATCCTTCTCTTTTCTCTGCCAGTGTAACTCTCAGAATTTGCTTGAAGCTCACTGCACTTTCACTAACACTGCACACCCAATTGCAAATCACTGAAGATTCACTATGTTTCTCTGCTTACTCACTATACTTGTAAAACAACAAAATAGTGTGCATAATATACTACTGTCTATTAGTAATGTCCTTAAGCCTATTTTTAAATTATTTTACAATATCAACGGTGTCCGCCGAGTTAGCTCTATGGTAGTGCGTCTGCCTCCAGGCTAGCCGGCCCGGGTTCGATTCCCGGTGGGGTAAAAAATTTTCATATAAAATTTCTACGTCGAGACTAGGAGAGATGGCGGTGCACAACTTCTAATCACTAGATTGTGCACCAATATGCCTGTCTTAAATCCCAAAAGTCCACTGTGGAGTAACGGTCAGCGCGTCTGGCCGCGAAACCAGGTGGCCCGGGTTCGATAACCGGTCGGCGCAAGTTACCTAGTTGAGGTTTTTTCCGGGGTTTTCCCTCAACCCAATACGAGCAAATGCTAGGTAACTTTCGGTGCTGGACCCCGGCCTCATTTCACCAGCATTATCACCTTCATTTCATTCAGACGCTAAATAACCTTACATTTGATACAGCGTCGTAAAATAACCCAATAAAATAAATAAAATAAAATAAATTAAATCCCAAATCTCTCCGCAGTGCATATGAAGAAAAGATATATGTCACTGTTGATAGTGATTCATCCGTCGGATGGGGACGTTAAGGCTGGATGCCCCCTTGATGCTATTCGACTGCAGTAGGCTACGTTCCGGCACCGGGTTTCCCCTTCTCCCTTTCTCACCTTCATCATCCTCATCCATTCCCTACAATATACTTACACATACGCTCACCTAGTACATGACATAACTCTTCTCAGATGCACATCATGCATAACGTGGCCCGCCGAAGTGGTATGCAATTTGAAAATGGATCACAGTCCTGCCATCTATCCGCAGTGTGTGAAACCCGAATCACGCTAAGTGAAGTGGGGCAGGCATTAGACACACACAATATCAACAGTTGTTCGACAGCTGAAATTATCTTCAATTTTAGTCTGCTGACATCTATTTGATAAATAAGAGAGGAAAAGGTTCAAGGCACCACTCCTAATCCCGATAATGTAAAGTTATTCTAAAAGTGCATTATCTTGTGATTAACGGTATTGAAAACCTTCTGCAAGTTTAAGAAAACGCTTAGGCACTTCTTGTTACTTTGGTCTAATGTTTTTTTTATATTTTCAGTGACAGATATAATTGCATATTGCGTGCTTATGATTGTGACGAAATCCACACTGCAAATATGATAAAAGATTTTTCTCTAGATATTGTGACATTCGATTTTTTAAACAGGTTTCAAAGAATTTTACTAAAAATGACAATAATGATATCGGCCCATAAGAAGATAATCGAAATGATAGCCGTCCAAATCTTGGATTTAAAATATCGGCATCCTAATCAATTCAAATGAACAAAAAAGAAAATATAAATTAATGTTAAAAAATACATAATATCTTTCTTTTACCAGATTTGTGAATAGGGACAATTACAGTGCTTCTGGCAACATTTATTGACAGCTGCATCGGGATCGAACGTGAACCTCCTGGATTGAAGACCGAGCGCTAGCTCTGAGTCACAGACACTGTGGGTGCTATTCATAGAAATTTCGCTAGCCCGGGCTACGACCGTGCTAAACAGGATTCATATCATATTATATCGCTGACACTGGTTTATGAATACGAAAAACCTTAGTTCGCTGATCATCCAGCGAAAGCCCTCGCTAAGAATGTCTATGAATACGGCCCGGTAGCTACTACTAGAAGAAAAAAATATTACGAGGACAGCTTTCTGTAGCATCTGGAACTTCTGTCATATTCTAAATTAAATAACCTATAGACTCTAAATCGCCTCATTTGTTTTGCATATTTTTTTTGCATCCGTTTTTGTTCTGGCTATGAGAATGACTGTTTGACCTAGAAAAGATATTACGCATCCATTACCGATAGCTCTCTCAATAAAGAATTTAAAGTAAAATTAATGGGTAGAGGACAATTTCATAGGTCTTCTTCTTCTTCTTTTCTGCCTTTCCAACGACTGGGGTTTATCCCGTTCCGCACCAAAAACATTTATTCTTGAAACTGTTCTTTCCATCTGGTTCTCGGCCGTCCCGTATCCCGTCTTCCATTCGGTTTATAAAAGAAAGCTTGCTGCGGTAGTCTGTCAGGGGACATTCGGTTGACACGCTCAATTTCATAGGTAATACATAATATTTTATTTCTGAAAAAATTAATTAACTAAAGGTATTGTGGGTCCCTATCACCACGGCATGGCGCGTCCTCAGGTTGCGGATCGAGGAGACGGCCTCCAGATATGGAGGGTAGCTGTGAATATATTGAATAAGCAGTCGCGGACAGCAGATGAGGGGTGGTCCTCCAGCTTGGGGGTTGGGCGAAGGGCTAACAACCCATCACCGTAAAAAAGCTTGTTACGAATCCTTCAAATAAGCCTCGGAATGGGACTGATTCTCTGGCACGACCACAGCAAAGGAATAAGGTTTTGAGATTTGGTACTTGGAATGTTACAAGTCTATATAGAACACGAGGGGTAACATTAGTAGCAAAAGAACTAGCTAGATATAGAATAGACTTTGTGGGAGTATAGGAGGTTAGGTTAGATGGGAACGGCATAACAAATATTGTACGAAATAGAAATAAAAAATTGGAAATTTATCTTTTGAAGAGGTGAAGAAGTTCAAATATCTTGGAGCAACAGTAACAAACATAAATGATACTAAGGAGGAAATTAAACACAGAATAAATATGGGAAATGCCTGTTATTATTCGGTTGAGAAGCTTTTATCATCCAGTCTGCTGTCAAAAAATCTGACAGTTAGAATTTATAAAACAGTTATATTACCGGTTGTTCTTTATGGTTGTGAAACTTGGACTCTCACTTTGAGAGAGGGACATAAGTTAAGGGTGTTTCAGAATAAGGTGCTTAGAAAAAGGGGCTAAGAGGGATGAAGTTACAGGAGAATGGAGAAAGTTACACAACACAGAACTGCACGCATTGTATTCTTCACCTGACATAATTAGGAACATTAAATCCAGACGTTTGAGATGGGCAGGGCATGTAGCACGTATGGGCGAATCCAGAAATGTATATAGAGTGTTAGTTGGGAGGCCGGAGGGAGAAAGACCTTTAGGGAGGCCGAGACGTAGATGGGAAGATAATATTAAAATGGATTTGAGGGAGGTGAGATATGATGATAGAGAATGGATTAATCTTGCTCAGGATAGGAACCAATGGCGGGCTTATGTGAGGGCGGCAATGAACCTCCGGGTTCCTTAAAAGCCACTAAGTAAGTAAGTATTCCGTTGAATGTGAACGAGAATGTTTACACAGAAGGGATAATGAATTTCTCATGACGAGAAAGAAAGGTATTCGGAACGATAATGTGGTGTTATACCGTTAAATGAAATTATAATTCTCTTTTGTAGATTACGTGCTTTCATTAAGGAAGAATAGCATGTCATTTAATATTCTTTATGTAGCAGTAGTAAGAAATGGTGGTCGCGTGACAGGAGCAAGTGAGCTAGGCAGGAGCGAGGGGGCGTGGCAAGTGACGTCATTGTGGGCGTGGTCAAAGTATTACGTCAGACATGGGCGTGGCCAAAGTATTGCGTCATGGAGGGGGCGGGGCTTAAATCATGACGTCACGGATGGGGTGGGGGCTTAAATTATGACGTAGGAAAGGGGCGTAACGTCATAAATGGCAATCTAAGAGTTCGAAGTTAAAGTGTGACGTAATGCGGGTATGTAATGGCATGACAAGTTCATACATGTTTATCTCCTCAATGTGGGGGGCTTAAATTATGACGTAGGAAAGGGGAGTAACTTAAATTACGTCAAGGTTAAAGTGTGACGTCATGCACACGTGCAGGTATGTAATTGAAGTTGTGGTATGACAAGTTCATACATGTTTATCTCATCAATGTTGCTATGTGTGCAAATATAAAGCTGAGTCATATCCGGCAATTGTTCTCAGGTGAAAGACACAAGTTCATACATGTTTGAAAACTGCTATGTGTGCAAATATTATGCAAGGTCACATCCGGCGATGAATTAATCTATCACACTTAAACACATACATTCTTTTTCTTAAGATTCTAATGTAATGGTAATTTAATTGATTAGGGAATGGGTGTTGGAATGTGGGACATAAATGGATAAAAAATTAATCTAGTACATTTGTAAATTAAACAGGATGTGGCTGAAGTGACGTTATAAATTTGTAATTGAAGTTGGAAATGGGGGAGGGGGGTAAAAATGCACTTTAAGCCAATTGTTGAGTAATTGATAAAAAATATTAAGATTCTAATGTACTGGTAATTGAATTGATAAATAGTAATGGGAAATGGAAATTGGAATGTGAGAATTATTGATGGCGTAAATGGTTGTACTTTAAACCAATTTATAAAAAAATTAATCTAGCACACTTGTAAATTAAACACATACATTCTTCTCATATTATTATTATTCCAATGTAATACATTTTGAGTGGTTTGTTTAGCGTATTTAATTTAAGCCATACATTATTACCAACATTAAATTCATCAGAATGTGATATTATTATGATTTAGAGCAGTAATTGTAGCAGATAAATCAACGTAGATAAATATTGCATGATGCAAATAATATGCAAGCTGTTAAATTCACATCCGGTGAAGACGCAAGTGCTGAATAATGGCCAGCTATCTAATGGATGTCCTGAAACTGGTTGTACTTTAAGCCAATTGTTGAGTAATTGATAAAAAATATTAAGATTCTAATGTACTGGTAATTGAATTGATAAATAGTAATGGGAAATGGAAATTGGAATGCGGGAATTATTGATGGCGAAAATGGTTGTTCTTTAAGCCAATTTATAAAAAAAAAAATTAATATAGCACACTTGTAAATTAAACACATACATTCTTCTCATATTATTATTATTCCAATGTAATACATTTAATGTAGATGTATATGTTGTGTAATGCATAACTGTGCAAATATTATGCAAGCTTGCTGAATCACTTCCGACAACGATGCAATTGCTGAGTAATGATAAAAGCATGTTCTTTAAGCACCTGCAACGTGTCATATTACACAAATATTGCATGATGCAAATAATATGCAAGCTGTTAATTCACATCCGGTGAAGACGCAAGTGCTGAATAATGGCCACCTTATTATTATTATTAATATTATTATTATTGTTATTATTATTATTATTATTATTATTATTATTATTATTATTATTATTATGGTTCCAATTTAATACATTTTGAAGTAACATTTATTGGATTGATTAATAATTTAATACATTTTGAAGTAACATTTATTGGATTTATTTTAAGCCATACATTATTACCGAAGCAGTTCGTAATATAGTAATTGCTTCTTCTTCTTCTTCTCATTATTATTATTATTCGTCATAGAGAAGATTAAAGTGCGACGTTATAAATATGTAATTGAAGTTGGAGTAATTGAAGTTGGAAATGGGGGGGAGATTTGATAAAATTCTAATGTAATAGTAATTTAATTGATAAATAGTAATGGGTAAGGGAAATTCGCAAGTGTTAATTGACATTGGAATGGGGGAATTATTTATGGCGTAAATGGTTGTACTTTAAGCCAATTTATAAAAAAATTAATCTAGCACAGTTGTAAATTAAACACATACATTCTTCTCATTTTATTATTATTCCAATATAATACATTTTGAAGTAAAATTGAGCGGTTTGTTTAGCGTATTTAATTTAAGCCATACATTATTACCAACATTAAATTCATCAGAATGTGACATTATTATTTCGTAATACAGTAATTGTAGCAGATAAATCAATGTAGATGTATATGTTGTGTAATGTTATTACATATGCATAAGTGTGCAAATATTATGCAAGTTGCTGAATCACTTCCGGCGACGATGCAATTGCTGAGTAATGATAAAAATATGTTTTTGAAACACCTGGAACGTGTTATATTACACAAATATTGCATGATGCAAATAATATGCAAGCTGTTAATTGACATCCGGCGTCTTATGTTACACAAATATTGTATTGATTACAAGTAAATAACAGCTATCTGCTATGTGTGCAAATATTATGCAATGTCACATCCGACGATGAAATTGCTGAGTATAGATAAAAAACATGTTTTTGATAATGACCTTGGAGGTAATATGGCTGGATGATGAGGTGAATTATTTAGAAGTGTAATGAAAGAAGTATTGCAGTTTGGAATAATTGACATTGAACAAGTTTAGACAGCAGTGGGAGGGGGGGCAAGATGAATAATACACTCGAATTTATACAAATATTACACTATCACATATTTTATAAAAGATCTTTGTCAAAAAAAATTTGGTAGTGTAATAGCAGCCATAGCGTTAATAATGTCTCACAATATTTATTTTTAATTTTAATTTAGATGATACTGCATCTCCAGTATCGGTTTGAGCTGAAGAAGAAGAAATCGCACAATTCAAATGCTCTGAGTGTAAAAAAAAAAGTGACCATGATGAAGCGTGGTGAATGTTAAGCTTGATTATGAAGAATGTTCGAATTGTAATAAATGTTCTTTTCGGAAATAGTTTTGCACTGTAATTTCTTCTATGTCTTAAGCATCCATTTCCATCTCACATAACCAAAGGGTTGGGTTCGTTTAGAGAATTAAACTATAACACTTTCCTTTCAGATATTAGTAATTCTTTACCAATATTGAGAATTGGTATATAGGTTTTCAAATATTAATAATCCTTAAGAATTGGTGTATAAGTTGAGATTATTCTAAACATATATGTTACAAGAATATAACATAATTCCAGTGGTAGCTTATTGATTTGGGAGCGGTGGATTCATTACATGTTTGTATGATAAAACCTGAGGATGATTGAGAGAATGTCAATGATTAAACTGAACCTAGTCATTGGGGATAAGGATGTGCTTGGTAAAAGAAAATAGTAACAACATAAAATTATGCGTATATATTTATTCATAAAAAGAAATACAATGCATTGAGTATTGAAATATATTTTCAGTTAGCGAATTCCAATTTTGATAATGTTTTCACCAAAATTGAAGAAATTTCTTCCAAATTATACACATAACTGATGATAAATAATTTTTCCACACCCTTTGTATAAACACAACCAATAAGATGGCGCCAAGTGACGGGGTGTTTTCAGCATCCTTGCTGCAAATTGCCATGGAGACGGCGAGTTCATTTAAAATGCAGTTGTTTGTCCAAGCTTCTCGGAAAACCATGTACATCATAATAGACGTTCTGAAAAAAAAAACGGTGTAGCATCATACATATTGTAAACTGTATACGATTTTCAACAAGTTGTAACATATATGTCACAAGATTACGATTTTCGACATGGTGTTGCATTATCGCAACAAGAATACGATTTTCGACAAGTTGTAACATATATGTCAGAAGATTACGATTTTCGACATGGTGTTGCATTATCGCAACAAGATTACGAATTTCGACAAGCTGTAACGTATATGTCACAAGATTACGATTTTCGACAAGGTGTAACGTATATGTCACAAGATTACGATTTTCGACAAGTTGTAACGTATATGTCACAAGATTACGATTTTCGTATCAGTTGCAATGTTTATCACAAAGAAAGCGGGTGTGAGACTAACTTGTTCTCCGATTACATATAACAGTAGAGAATCTCGATATGATGGTATAAATCATTTGGTACAATATATCCCATTCAAAAGTCGGAGGAGATGTGTGCAAAAAGGGTGTAAGAGCGTTGTTCGAACACAATGTTCAAAGTGTCTTATTGGATTATGTATAAAGTGCTTTTACTCATATCATATGTTTAAAAATGTAAGTATGTGTTACTTTTTTGCTGTGACATAATTTACAATAAGTACCATGCTACACATTTTTATTTTGTTTCAGGACGTCCATTGATGTACAAGGTTTCCTATTGGATTATGTATAAAGTGCTTTCATATATTTAAAAATGTAAGTATGTGTTACTATTTTCTGTGATATACAATTTACAATATGTATGATGCTATACCGTTTTTTCTTTTTCTTTTTTTTTTTTTTCGGAACGTCTATTATGATGTACATGGTTTCCGAGAAGCTTGGACAAACAACTGCATTTTAAATGAACTCGCCGTCTCCATGGCAATTTGCAGCAAGGATGCTGAAAACACCCCGTCACTTGGCGCCATCTTATTGGTTGTGTTTATACAAAGGGTGTGGAAAAATTATTTATCATCAGTTATATGTATAATTTGGAAGAAATTTCTTCAATTTTGGTGAAAACATTATCAAAATTGGGATTCACTAACTGAAAATATATTTCAATACTCAATGCATTGTATTTCTTTTTATGAATAAATATATACGCATAATTTTATGTTGTTACTATTTTCTTTTACCAAGCACATCCCCATCCCCAATGACTAGGTTCAGTTTAATCATTGACATTCTCTCAATAATCCTCAGGTTTTATCATACAACCATGTAATGAATCCACCGCTCCCAAATCAATAAGCTACCACTGGAATTATGTTATATTCTTGTAACATATATGTTTAGAATAATCTCAACTTATACACCAATTCTTAAGGATTATTAATATTTGAAAACCTATATACCAATTCTCAATATTGGAATAGGATTACTAATATATGAAAGGAAAGTGTTATAGTTTAATTCTCTAAACGAACCCAACCCTTTGGTTATGTGAGATGGAAATGGATGGTTAAGACATAGAAGAAATTACAGTGCAAAACTATTTCCAAAAATAACTTTTATTACATTCTTCATAATCAAGCTTAACATTCACCACGCTTCATCATGGTCACTGTTTTATTACACTCAGAGCATTTAAATTGTGCGATTTCTTCTTCTTCAGCTCAAACCGAGACTGGAGATGCAGTATCATCTAAATTAAAATTAAAAATAAATATTGTGAGACATTATTAACGCTATGGCTGCTATTACACTACCAAATTTTTTTTTTGACAAAGATCTCTTATAAAATATGTGATAGTGTAATAGTTGTATAAATTCGAGCGTATTATTCATCTTGCCCCCCCTCCCACTGCTGTCTAAACTTGTTCAATGTCAATTATTCCAAACTGCAATACTTCTTTCATTACACTTCTAAATAATTCACCTCATCATCCAGCCATATTACCTCCAAGGTCATTATCAAAAACATGTTTTTTATCAATACTCAGCAATTTCATCGTCGGATGTGACATTGCATAATATTTGCACACATAGCAGATAGCTGTTATTTACTTGTAATCAATACAATATTTGTGTAACATAAGACGCCGGATGTCAATTAACAGCTTGCATATTATTTGCATCATGCAATATTTGTGTAATATAACACGTTCCAGGTGTTTCAAAAACATATTATCATTACTCAGCAATTGCATCGTCGCCGGAAGTGATTCAGCAACTTGCATAATATTTGCACACTTATGCATATGTAATAACATTACACAACATATACATCTACATTGATTTATCTGCTACAATTACTGTATTACGAAATAATAATGTCACATTCTGATGAATTTAATGTTGGTAATAATGTATGGCTTAAATTAAATACGCTAAACAAACCACTCAATTTTACTTCAAAATGTATTACATTGGAATAATAATAAAATGAGAAGAATGTATGTGTTTAATTTACAAGTGTGCTAGATTAATTTTTTTTTATAAATTGGCTTAAAGTACAACCATTTACGCCATAAATAATTCCCCCATTCCAATTTCAATTAACATTTTATAAATTGGCTTAAAGTACTACCATTTACGCCATAAATAATTCCCCCATTCCAATGTCAATTAACACTTGCGAATTTCCCTTACCCATTACTATTTATCAATTAAATTACTATTACATTAGAATTTTATCAAATCCCCCCCCATTTCCAACTTTAATTACTCCAACTTCAATTACATATTTATAACGTCGCACTTTAATCTTCTTTATGACGAATAATAATAATAATGAGAAGAAGAAGAAGAAGCAATTACTATATTACGAACTGCTTCGGTAATAATGTATGGCTTAAAATAAATCCAATAAATGTTACTTCAAAATGTATTAAATTATTAATCAATCCAATAAATGTTACTTCAAAATGTATTAAATTGGAACCATAATAATAATAAAAATAATAATAATAATAATAATAATAATAATATTAATAATAATAATAAGGTGGCCATTATTCAGCACTTGCGTCTTCACCGGATGTGAATTAACAGCTTGCATATTATTTGCATCATGCAATATTTGTGTAATATGACACGTTGCAGGTGCTTAAAGAACATGCTTTTATCATTACTCAGCAATTGCATCGTCGCCGGAAGTGATTCAGCAAGCTTGCATAATATTTGCACACTTATGCATTACACAACATATACATCTACATTAAATGTATTACATTGGAATAATAATATGAGAAGAATGTATGTGTTTAATTTACAAGTGTGCTAGATTAATTTTTTTTATAAATTGGCTTAAAGTACAACCATTTACGCCATCAATAATTCCCGCATTCCAATTTCCATTTCCCATTACTATTTATCAATTCAATTACCAGTACATTAGAATCTTAATATTTTTTATCAATTACTCAACAATTGGCTTAAAGTACATTTTAACCCCCCTCTCCCCCATTTCCAACTTCAATTACAAATTTATAACGTCACTTCAGCCACATCCTGTTTAATTTACAAGTGTGCTAGATTAATTTTTTATCCATTTATGTCCCACATTCCAACACCCATTCCCCAATCAATTAAATTACCATTAAATTAGAATCTTAAGAAAAAGAATGTATGTGTTTAAGTGTGATAGATTAATTCTTTGCCGGATGTGACCTTGCATAATATTTGCACACATAGCAGTTTTCAAACATGTATGAACTTGTGTCTTTCATCTGAGAACAATTGCCGGATGACTCAGCTTTATATTTGCACACATAGCAACATTGATGAGATAAACATGTATGAACTTGTCATACCACAACTTCAATTACATACCTGCACGTGTGCATGACGTCACACTTTAACCTTGACGTAATTTAAGTTACGCCCCTTTCCTACGTCATAATTTAAGCCCCCCACATTGAGGAGATAAACATGTCATGCCATTACATACCCGCATTACGTCACACTTTAACCTTGAACTCTTAGATTGCCATTTATGACGTTACGCCCCTTTCCTACGTCATAATTTAAGCCCTCCACCTCCTCCGTGACGTCATAACTTAAGCCCCGCCCCCTCCATGACGCAATACTTTGGCCACGCCCACTATGACATAATACTTTGGCCACGCCCACTCAAGCCTGTCACTCCCCTTAAGGCTATCACTCCCCTCAAGCCCTAAAGCCCATTTAGCCTGTCACTCCCCGTCATTTCTTATCTACTTGTAGCCTATTTTAAATTTTGTTACTTTGTCTTCTGCCAACATTTCAAACTGCATATTTTTTAGGGTAATATATAACAAGCCACCGGCGTAGCTCAGTCGGCTAAGGCGCTCCCGCTTGGGCTGATTATCAGAGGTTATCCCCAACCGTAAGGCAATTGTCAGGTACTTTATGGCGAATCCTCGGCCTCATCTCGCCAAATATCATCTCGCTATCACCAATTTCACCGACGCTAAATAACCTCGTAGCTGGTACAGCGTGGTTAAATAACTAAGTAAAAAAACTATGAAACTTGCTTTGCGAACGTCATTTGTTTCCGCATAGATAGTCGACTGAAAATGGCGGCTCCATTCAAACGTTCTGGTGAAGCTAACATAGAATAGAATATTAGTAAGTCAATTAATATCTATTTTATTTCATCAGAGTACTTTATTTCTTCTAATCTTTATATACTTTCTTCTGTTTTTATCACCTCCCGATCATTTGTTTCTTTGTTTTCCAACATTTCAAACTGCAAATTCTTTACGGTACTATAAAACATGCTTAGTGACCATCATTTGTTTACCGCATAGATAGTCAACTTAAAATGGCGGCTCCGTTCAAACGTTTTGGTGAAGCTAACATGAATGAAATAGAATTTTAGTAAGACAATTAATATTTCATTGTATTAGAGTACTTTATTTCTTCTAATCGTAAAATAGTCAATTAAATCTCACTCGAGTTTTGATTTTTTCTAGATAAATCAAAATCTCTAGTGAGATTACTGTTGATAAAAGTTTTTACACTTGAGAAATACCATATTACCACAGTCTAGTATATACAGTAACGAAGCTTGAGTTGTGATGGTGCTAGGAACAATAGATTGTGCTGCTACTATTTCCCATTGTCTGTAATACGGCGATATTAGCGATCCTAGTGGTTAGCAACTATCTACGGATGCATATTTACTACGTATTGAGCTTCGTGACTGTATATACTATACTGTGATATTACTCTTTCCTACATGAATATGGTCCACACCTATGGAGTAACGCTTAGCGCGTCTGGCCGCGAAACCATATAGCCCGGGTTCGATTCCCGGTCGGGGCAAGTTACCTGGTTCGGTTAAAGTTTTTTCAGGGGTTTTCCCTTAACCCAATAGGAGCAAATGCTGGGTAACTTCGGGTGCTGGACTCCGGACTCATTTCACCGGCAATATCACCTTCACCTCATTCACGCGCTAAATAATGTGAGCAGTTGATAAAGCGTCGTAAAAATAACCTACATGAATATGAATAACGAAGGACCTTGCGTTCACTATTTTCCAATGGGTTTTATCATGCGCCTGATAATAGGAAGCAATGCTAATTATTCCACTACAAAAATTTGTCGCTATAACCAACCTCCTTCATATTCATTTGTTTTACATATTATCAAATATGATACGATTTTTAAAACAATTCATTTGTTTTACATATTATCAAATATGATACGATTTTGAAAACAAATTCTAAGTTGCACTATATAAAATAACTGTATAAAGAACAGTGGCACATCCAGCAAACATTCTACATAGAGTGGCATCATATTTTCTTGGGAAAACTAGAGACCTTTCACAGAAAAATGGAGTTCAAATCTGTACTCCTATTTGCGCTGGCATTTCTTTACTTTTCTGCAGGTAAATATGTTCATAGTTTTATTATCATTATAGCCTTAGACTTCGTCACCTTTAACGTCATAACAGTACAATTTGAGGTCCGTAAGATCATCTGCCTACGCACAGGTTTTTATGTTTAGTATGCAGTTGAGACGAATAGAGATAATTTATTATTTCAATGAAAGACGGGAAGCAAGTCGTACAGTTAGGAAAAAAAAAGAGAGATTATTTGAAGGAAAAACTGAATAAGGTGGAAAGAAATAGCAAGAATAAAAACATTAGAGATCTTTTTTTACTTAATCATGTTTATTATTATTTTTAAGTTAATATTTGTATACCGGTATGTATTTTTCTGTATGTGATTTGATTCTGGTTGAGTGGAAGAGAAGGCCTGATGGCCTTAACTCTGCCAGGGGGAAAATAAAACTATTATTATTAAAACTATTATTATTTACATAAGGGTATAAAGGAATTTAAGAACGGATATCAGGCAAGGCTAAACGTGATCACGGATGAGAATGGTGACTTCCTTGCAGAATCTCATTCAATCCTGAACAGATGGGAAAACTATTTTGGGCAACTACTAATGTACATAGGCCAAATATAAATGATCGGGACGAAATACAAACTGCTGGTCCATTTATACCCGAACTCACACTTTAAGTCGAAATTGCGATAGAAAACCTTAAAAAGTACAAGTCTCCAGGTATCGATAAAAATTCCAAAAGAATTAATACAAGAAGATAGAAGCGCATTATCTAGCGAAATTTATAAGCTTGTACTTGCTATTTGGGAAAAGGAAATTGTACCAGAACAATGGAAGGAGTCCATAATGGTACCTATTTTTAAGAGGGGGACAAGACTAAATGTACTGTAGTAACTTTCGAAGGATATCATTTTTGTTGACCTGGTACAAAATTTTGTCCAATATTCTTTTGAGAAGCTAACTCCTCATATAGATGAAATTATTGGCGATCATCAATGTAGTTTTAAGCATAA
This sequence comes from Periplaneta americana, assembly GCF_040183065.1. Lineage (NCBI taxonomy): Eukaryota > Metazoa > Arthropoda > Insecta > Blattodea > Blattidae > Periplaneta > Periplaneta americana. Next base: position 185,637,168 of record NC_091118.1, read on the forward strand.
CAAATCGACTATTGATAAGATTTTTTGTATTCGACAGACAATAGAGAAAAAATGGGAGTATAAAGGTAGACTATAGGCCTAATACCGTACATCAGTTATTCATAGATTTCAAAAAGGCATATGACTCGGTTAAGAGAGAAATTTTATATAAAATTTTTATTGAATTTGGTATTCCCAAGAATCTAGTTCGATTAATTAAAACGGGTTTCAGTGAAACATACAGGAGAGTCCGTTTAGGCCAGTTCCTATCTGATACTTTTCCAAGTCACTGTGGGCTAAAGCAAGAGATGCACTATCACCTTTACTTTTTAATTATGATCTAGAATATGCCATTAGGTAAGTCCAGAATAACAGACAGGGTTTGGAATTGAACGGGTTACATCAGCTGCTTGTCTATGCGGATGAAGAAAATCCACAAACTATACTATTAGGGAAAACACGAAAATTTTACTTGAAGCAAGTAAAGAGAGACATTTGGAAGTAAATCCCGAAAAGACTATGTATATGATTATGTTTCGTAACCAGAACATAGTACGAAATGGAAATGTAAAAACTGGAAATATATCAAATCAAGATTTCAGGTATAACTCCCTCTTAAGTTGATTTGAATAATTTCGAGGGAAAAATTGTTCCGGAGCCGGGTATCGAACCCGGAACCTTTGGTTTAACGTACCAACGCTCTACCACTGAGCTACCCGGGAACTCTAACCGACACCGATCCAATTTTTCCCTCTATATCCACAGACCTCCAAGTGGGTTCGATACCCGGCTCCGGAACAATTTTTCCCTCGAAATTATTCAAATCAACTTTACAGGGAGTTATACCTGAAATATTGATTTGCATAATACATGTCACTGTTCGTTAACAGAAAATCACAATTTAAGCCACGGAGTTAGTGTGCACTCGAAGTTGGTTGCTTGACGGTTGTCAGCCCACTTTGAGGTCTGTGGATATAGAGGGAAAAATTGGATCGGTGTCGGTTAGAGTTCCCGGGTAGCTCAGTGGTAGAGCGTTGGTACGTTAAACCAAAGGTCCCGGGTTCGATACCCGGCTCCGGAACAATTTTTCCCTCGAAATTATTCATGGAAATATATCCTTTGATAAAAGTGGTCGTCTTGAAAGTCCATTAGGCTGATCAATCTGTTATATTATGTGAACAGAGGTAGAATTAATATGAAAAATTAACTCTTTATCTTACAACTACTTACGAGTATTCTTTTTCGTTTTGGCGTTATTTTCTGTCAACTGTTTTCTTGACATTTCTTGGCACGGCTTCATATGTCAGTGAATTAATCAGAATTACCGGACTTTATTCGCAACCCTGACTATTGTTGTTAACGCGTTCGCTAACCACTCGATTTCTAAATAACCTTTTTTTCCTCTCTGTTATTTATACTCGCCTTAACATCTTTGTTCATATCGCGAGTTAATCTTTTGGGTGAAATCCGAAGGCCTGTGTACTATTGTTGAGGCTGGTTCTATTGTTGTGAACTAGATGGCGACTATATCGCTAGCTTGGTTTGACAAGGTTCTAACTGCATCATCATCATCATCTTCTTCTTCTTCCTAACAAGTATTAGGCCAAGTGGCCTGTTACTGTCTCAAACTAGAATTTTCAGTCCATCTCTTCTTTGGACGGCCTAGAGATCTTTTTGCCATATGGATGGTAATGAAACAGTGCTTTTGGAATTCTGTATCGATTCATTCGTTCGAGATGACCCTTTCACTGAAGTTGATATTTGCTGATGAACTGCATAATAGGTTCTATTTGAAGTTCTTGCATTATGTCCTCTTTTTTTTTATGATCCCAGCGAGTATATCCAGCTGTTGCTCTCATAAACCCCATCTCACTTGCTGTTATTCTACTGACATCTTTATTCTTCACAGTCCACGCTTCACTACCATAGCTTAATACTGGCTGTGCTAAGGTTTTATACAAGCCTATTCTTGTGTGTCTTTGTACTAGTGAAGGTTTCATGATTTTATTAATGATCCCCGTATGTTACGAAACCTAACAATAAGCCTCGGAATCCTTGTCGTCCGAGGCTTCTGTTGAGACTTGAAAGCAATGTAAAAATGACGCTCAATGGGTTGCTAGCCCAAAGAGGTGCAATTAGTGGGGTTCCCACCTATACAGCATTTCCTCTGCATATGACATTTCAGTTATACCGCTGATACCCGGTCGCCAGAGCCTCGTACGTTCAAAACGGGTTGCACCACGGGAAGGTGAGGATGGGATTTCGGTAGGAGAGGTTGTAGATTGAATGCACATCACTACCTTTTAGCAACCCTAACTGCAAAAACCATTATTCTGACAAAATTGAGTTTCAAGTTTCTTTATACTATAACTTTTTTATTTATTAATATTTTTCAAAATAATTGTATATAACTTCTAAAATAACAATGGAAAGTAGTTTTTATGAGTTATCTTTGAAAAATCCTTTTTTAAATTGGAGAATCTGAGATAGCGAAAATGCAGTTAGAACCTTGTAACTTTAAATTTGACGCTTCAGGAAAGTTACAAAGGTGTAAGTGCACATAGAACCTTGTCAAACTAACTTTTCAATCACTATTCAAAAAATGTGTTAGTTACAACTCTAGATTATAGGGATCAAAGAAATTAAAACACTGTAAGTATATGTTGTACAAAGAACATTATGGATGAATTATAAAATAATTGACACTATTTCAAAGAAAAATATATTTAGTCTACACTAAGTGGGTTGCAAAGTAGTAACTTCTGTCTTGCAGAGGCATGGAAGGGATAGCTACTTTGATGTCCTTTTTCAACTTTGATAGTTCGATCTTCTTATTTTGGATTTTTCGCTTGATATTCAAAATACGTATTGATCCTGTGGGACAGGCTTCAACACTCCTCCTCTGTGTTCATTAAAATTGATATTAGCAACTTTGGTGTTCACCTGTTTCATGAGTTAATTTCTATTTGATTTCATGATATGTTTTTGTGAACTTCACAGTAGCTACTTGGGTGAATGGAAGTCTTGTAACTTAACAGCTTTACAGTTGCTGAAAAATCCTTGAAATCTCTGCTCTCATTTGTATTACCCGATAAGTGTTACAACAGTTCACCAGCTTTAACAGTCTTTTCAGACCTACTGGGGAGTAGCAGATTGCAGAAAATAATAGAATCTATGAAGCTCTAGTTGTTCTTCGTGAGTATTTTTTTAGATACATTTATATTTACAGATTGCCTGACATTTTTTGGCAAAGGCTATTTACAGTTTTTATAAAACAGATTTTCCTCTCCTCTACGATTCACATAGTCTACGCCTTACCTTTCTGATGTGTTTTCTTCCACATATTACATTACCACGATGCTGGTTTGGCCATAATCTTCCGTACATGCTTCTTCTTTGGTGTATTTTGAGGCGGTTCATGATTTGTATTAGTTTCAATTCCAGCCTTACTCCTTTTTTCTACTTCATTTTCATCAACATCCGTGTTAAAACTGTTTGTTCTGATGCTACTTTTATATTCTGCTGTTGTCGCACAATAAATATTTATGTTCGATGATTCAGGAATAGATCTTCACATAAGTAGGAAATTTTAGTTTTATTATGGCATGAAGTCTTTTTTTACTTTCTTCCTGTTTTATCTGAAACAACTTTATAGGCTCACAGACTTTCTGGGTTTTATGTTCCTCTTAGTGATTAAGTAACACAATTATTTATAACAGTAACAGAAAATAATAATAAAAATAATTTGAGCTTTCTGTGTATACAAAATTTTAAATAACACCATTATAATATTATGTGATATGATAAAAAAGGGCTCATAATTAAGGTTATTCTAAAAGAAACATTCCGGAATGTGTCTAATGGATAACTATGGCACCTATAGAAATTTAATTCTTGCGAATATTGTTAACCGGTTCGATTTTTTTGGACACACCATAGTTACAGAAATAACTAAATTTATTACTTAGCAGTAAAATTATTTACTGATTTTCATTCATAGCATTTTTATCACTACTGGTTGGTTTCGGAAGAAGTAGGTGGGACGAATTCATCTGAATCACTGTTCGACAAAATAGCTTATCTTGCTCGAATGTATTTTCATTCACGACCATATTATAAGATTCAATCCAACAGAAAACAAACTCATTTCAATAAGATATTCATACGAGTATCCAACAATGGTACACAACCAAGAATGTTTCACTAACAGGCATGCGTTTTTAAACCGCCAACACTGCACAACAAAAGCATGAGCTATGGTTTTGCAGTTACAACCTTGTCAAATTAAAAAAATAACCAATTTCATTGCAGATAGAACTATGGTACAGTACTAATTTTTTTTTTCTCAACATATAGCAACAAAAGTCAGTCTCCTATAAAGATCTGATTGAATGAGAGGTTATGAGTACACAATCTCAATTTCACCGATTTTGTCAGTTAGAACCTTGTCAAACCAAGTTCGCGATATGTATTAGTGATTTGTTATGAATATGATTTCGGTGATGAATGAGGCCGGTGATATTCAGGAATGTTGTGGCCCGAATTTCCTGGCATTTGCCTTTCAAATACCTCAACCAGGAAATTCAACCCAACCGGGAATCGAACCCGGACCCTCTGAGTAAGGGACCAGCATTCTGACCCATACACCACAGAGATGGTCAAATAACATTCATACGCAGTTCAAATCTACAATAATCGGTGGCATTATTCCCGGAGTTTGAATGTGGGTGTCATCTAATATTTGAAATAATAATAATAATAATAATAATAATAATAATAATAATAATAATAATAATAATAATAATAATAATAATAATAATCATCATCATCATCATCAATAGCTATTAGGGTTTAGGCCATTTGGCCTCTTCCGTCTCAGGTGAAAAGCTGGTCTCTCCATCGCTTCTTCGGGCGTCCACGATCTCTGTATCCAAGGGGTCTGTAATTTAATAATCTCCTGGGTAGTCTATCATTTGGCATCCGTAGGACATGCTCATGCCAGTTGCTCCGATACTTGTGGATTGTCTCTGTAATGGCTGCGATATTTAGTTCTTGTCGGATGTCTTCATTATATTTATGGTCATAGAGAGTGAAGCCTGCTAGCGATCCTAGTAATCTCATCTAAGCTGCGTCTATTCTTTTCAGTTGACTAGTTGTTAGAGTCCAAGTTTCTGATCCATATAGCAAAGTTGGAATGACCATTGTTTTATAGAATTTCAAAATTGTTCTTGCCGGACCTTCTTAAACAGTGTGTTTATAATTGTTCTTAGCAGCTGTTGAAATTTGGCTAATTTATTATCTATATTTCGAGAATGAATATAGGAGAGATTACAGCCAAGATAAGTAAAAGCTTTTACTTGCTCTACTCCAGAGTTATTGATAACTATTTTAGTTCTTATAGAATTTTTACCAATAAAGGCCATGGTTTTTGTTTTGTGTATATAAATTTCTAAATTGTACTCTTTTTCTTTTTCATATAACCTATGAATTGCCATTTGTAAGTTGTCTTCGGTGTTAGCTAATATAATTAAATCATCTGCGTAGAGCAGAGTGTTAAAGGGTTTGTTATCGATCATAAAATGTGTGGCCAAATCAATTTTCCAGTCCTTAATAAGTGCATATATATATATATATATATATATATATATATATATATATATATATATATAAAATAAATAAGGAGATCGCGGACAACCTTGTTTTAAGCCTTGATTTGTTGTCCTAGTCGTTAAACTAATCTCGTTATTAATTTTAATTTCAATCTTTGCGTCTGTACATGCTTTGAATGACATAAATTAAATTTTGAGGTATCCCTTCTTTCTTCAAAATGTTCCAAAATAATAATTATAATAATAATAATAATAATAATAATAATAATAATAATAATAATAATAATAATAATAATAGTAATATTAACAATAAAAGCTTTTATTAGGAATATTCTATCATACAATGGTTCACCTTCAATCCAAACCATTCTGACAATTCTGCTGTCACCAAATGTCCCTGTCCACAGCATCAACATCACATCAAACAGTTATTTTCTCTGCATGCTCCATCCAACCCCATCCAACCAACATGCTCGTGGTCTATTATACCTCTTTCTCTTGTGCCTTCCGCTGTCCAATTCAGTACCTTCCATGATATTCTGTTCTCAGTCATCCATTTTAAATGCCCATACGAACTCAAATATTTTCCTTCCATTGTTTCTAAAATATTTCTGTCCATCTACATAATTTCTCTGATTCTATCTTTTCTTAATATTCTTGCTGACCTTCAAAAATCAACTTCCACTACCATTAATCTCTCGGCTTATAGTCTGGTCACCGTCCATGTTTCTGCCCCTTATAATAAAGTGCTTTGTAGCTTACTTACTTACAAATGGCTTTTAAGGAATCCGCAAGTTCATTGCCACCCTCACATAAGCCAGCCATCGGTCCCTATCCTGTGCAAGATTAATCCAGTCTCTATCATTATATTCCACCTCCCAAATCCATTTTAATATTATCCTCCCATCTACGTCTCGGCCTCCCCAAATGCTTTTTTCCCTCCGGTCTCCAAACTAATACATTATATGCATTTCTGGATTCGCACATACGTGTTACATGCCCTGCCCATCTCAAAAGTATGAATTTAATGTTCCTGATTATGTCAGGTGAAGAATACAATGCGTGCAGTTCTGTGTTGTATAACTTTCTCCATTCTCCTTTAACTTCATCCCTCTTAGCCCCAAATATTTTCCTAAGGACCTTATTCTCAAACACCCTTAACCTCTGTTCCTCTCTCAAAGTGAGAGTCCAAAGCTGTGTATTAAATATTAATTTAATAATAATAATAATAATAATAATAATAATAATAATAATAATAATAATAATAATAACAGTAACAGACTAGACCCTATTGTTGACCCATTACTGAAAAGAACAAGAAATTTCAATCAGGAAATCTATGGCAGTTTGTCAAGTCTTGGCTTCACTCCTGATCAGCAGCCTTACCCGTACGAATTCTCCGGAATCAGTTGCGGAATGAGCACTTTTGGATATGGAAAAACTTGTCACATTGTTATAGAGAATTGTCACAATTTTCGGAATGCTCAAAAACGAACTCCAGAATTTCTCCCCAATGGAAAAATATCATAAAAATGAATTTTAATATTATCACTGTCCGCATCGTCCCTAGTAAGAACCAAGAACCCCGTTATCACAGTCTACCATATACAGTCACGAAGCTTGAGTTGTGAGGGTGCTAGGAACAATAGACTGTGCCGGTACTATTTCGCATTGTCTGTAATGAGGCGATATTAGCGATCCTAGTGGTCAGCAAGTATCTATGGATGCATATTTACTGCGTATTGAGCTTAGTGACTGTATATATATTTTTTAATACTAGACTTGCCGTTATCGTCACTGCAACGACAATGAAACTTTCCCTCATGTTGTTGGTTTCTGTCCCAGAGGGGAGAATAACAGGCGCCAAATGATGAAGAGTAACATTGTAAATTGCCTTAGGAAAGTTGAAAATTTTGATATCTATGAAGAAGTAACCTGTATCTCAGTCGAAGGTTCAAACAAACCCGCTGGCATTACTGCTATCGACAGGAAGATGAACATTGGCTTTGTTATAGATCAAACTGTGCGTTTTGAAAAAAATAAAATGGTGCACACAACAAAGAAGTAGATCGTGAAAAAAAAAGTGACTGATCAGCCTTATGGGCTTTGAAAGCAACAACTTTGATCAATTTCACTATGCTGCCATCTAGCGACAGTAAAAGAAGTCACGTCATAACTCTCAATTGAATTGCATGGAGCAATTGTACTTCTATCTAGCGATCATTACCAATCGACAATGGCGATCCTGGTGGTTGTTCTCTTCCACATGTTACCGTTTTTAACATGATAATGACCAATCTGTTAGTTATGTGATCAGTAGAGGGTGAATTTTAGCATATTTGCATGTTTTATTCCTTAGTTATTCTACCATTATATAAATGCGTTTCAAGTTACTTTCAACGAAATGTCAAGATTTTATAGTACATTTTTATGCATAGTTCACGTTTTAACGCATATAAAAGCATATTTTGTTATTTTTAAGCATTCTAGTGCTTAAACCAAGTTAAGAACACGGAAAATCAGAAAAAATGGAATACAGAAGAAACGCAAATATTGAAACACATTATAGTTGCATTTTATTTATTGCAATCTGACAACATGGAGACAGTGCATTGTTTTCAGCCTAACATTGTGGGCAATTCCGCGGCAATCAACAAAGCACTCCATAATTAAATGCATTGCTGATTCTGTGATGTTCAAAGAAGCTTTTCATCATTTGAAAAGATCCGTGCAGACAATAGAAGTTCCGTGCCGTGGCGTCGTGGTCTAAGACATCCTGCCTAGAACTCGCGTTACAGAATGCGCGCTGGTTTGAATCCCCATGGGGGAAGAAATTTTCTAATGTAATTTTGGCCAGTGTATGAGACCGGTGTTCACCCAGCATCGTGATGCACTTGGGAAACTACGATAAGTAGCGAAGTCCGGTTACAAAAGCCAGGTATAACGGCTGGGGGTATCATCGTGCTAATCACACGATGCCGCCATTCTGGTTGGATGATCGTGCACATCTGCTTCAGCGTGTGGACGTGAAGACAGCAGCCAGCTGGTCAGTCTGGGCCATAAAAGAGCTGCAGTGTCATGGATTTTTTTGTGGATGATAGAAAAACTTGTTGCCTGACCTTTGAGGGAAGTGAGGCGGTATGCGACAGTATGGAATGCCGCCACTGGTTTCTATGGCCAGAAAACATACCGTTAGTGAAAAAGACATACCGTCACTGAAAAAATGTGATCCGTAAATAATTGTTTATACATTCTTTCACAGCATACAGTGCTATCTGTTCTAAGATCTAAACCATAGCCTTCTGGAAATGTATTCAACGCGTATTTACACACATTTGATAAGTCAACCCCTAAAATTCAACAACTGTAGCATTTCAAGTATAGAAGGTTGTGATCTGTACCTTGTGGTGGCCATTGTTGCCAATTTAGTGACTATGTCATCAGATCTTATTCGTTTAAAATATTTGTCAGTGACAAATATCGTTACTTATCTATTATTTAAATAGGGTTACATTCAGTAAGTACTATTTTAAATATTCGAATTTTGACGCTTTAACATTTTAAATGATAAGTCTCAATGGACATTGCAAAATAATGTAGTAAATAACTGAAGTAAATTGAAATTATTTTATTCAGAAATTTAATGTGTTGCGTAAGCTTCAAAGACACGTTTACTGACTGCACGAAACAATTTATTGTATATATCATGTACATGTATGTTGTAAAGGGAGGGGGAGTAGGCCTACGTCTTTCTAAAGAGAGGTATGACAGCGGCAAATCTTGGATTAGCACACCGCCTCTGGTTTTTTTATCCACTTCCCTCACCGTGCCTGACAATTTAGAAAAATATACAACGCCAGCAGAAATAAAAAAAGTTATGTCTCAATATTCTTATCTATTACAGGAAAATCATCAGGGTAATAAGCAATTTGCTTATAATAAAATAAGTTTCTTTTCACAATTATAACACTGCATATTTTATGACTTTCAGTGCATAAATACTGGTTTTAAGTGCATATGTAAATGCATATTTGCTGTTTTTTAGTGCATATGAATCTGACCCCTAGTGATCAGGGTTGTAATTCACCATTTGCACAGCTTTATAAATAAATAATTCTGTTATAAGGACGAATGATAACAATCAAAAGAAAAAAAAAACTTAACTATATTGAAATATTGTTTGTTATTTTGGTTGGTATATATACAAAGAAATTAATTACGTGGTTGGTACCAAACGGTACCCTTTGTTATAGGACAGCTACTCCTTTCCGAACTGTCTCTCTAATCAATATTATTCCCGTAATTTCGGTGACGATTTGTATTGTAATAAAAATTCCGTTAAAGAAACTCCACCTTTGCAGGTAATTATAGTCTACATCTCTACAATTTTATTAAAATTCTGTGATATTATTTTATGTTATAATCGCATTTCGAAGTAGTCATTACCAGAGCTAGGAAGTTGGTACCAAAACTGTTAAGTTGTGTGAGCTTGGACTATATCTCTACCGAAAGAAAATTCTAGTAGCGCAGCTCTCAATGTCAGTGAACCAGAATGACAAACATGTACAGGCGGGTGGTAAAAAACATGTGCTCCAATCGTCCACAGCTTTAGAACAAGGAAATAATAAACGCATAATATAAAAAAGAATAATTTATAATTATAAATTTTCTAACTCCCAATATAAAATAATTTACCCATACACATAAAAAAACAAAGTATACAATTAAGATTCTAGTATCAGTATAACAAATAACAATGAACATTTTCAATTTATCAAAAGACATACTCCTTTTAAGTTCAGAAAAAAACAAAAACAATATTTGAAATCTTAAAATATTCTTTCTACGTCACAAGACGATACTGGAGCAATTCTGAAATATGAAACGGTATTCCTTATTATCATCAGGTGAACAATTACTTTGTGAATCTAATAGTATATCTCGTATGCGGCACATAATATTAAACCCATAATTGTTTTCAGCAAAATTGTTCATTTCTATTGCAATGACAGCTAGGAAGTTCGTATCGTAATTTCGATGTCGAACTTGGACTGTAACGCAACCGAATGCATAGCAGCACGAGACGTCAACATTTAACGAAGAATAAACAGGGAAAAAATAAACGTGTTACACACTACTGTTTGCAGAATTATTTAATAACAGACGAGTTTACTTTTATCAAATCAAGCACAATATTAACATAAAATTAACAATGTTCTTCAAACTATTTACGACTGTACACAGCTCCACAGAATGATACTATGCGTTGTTTATGTGAACTGCTTATTGTGGCGAGCGGCAGCAGGGCGAGGTGCGGGTGACATCTACACTCCTCGATGTATTCAACTTAAATCCACTGATTTGGTACAAACTTCCTACCTATGGTACTTACTACTCGACTTATATGCCGAAAAGGTGTTCAGTTAACTTAATCATTTCATGATACCTTTCAGAACCAGTTCTCAATTTTCCCGCCAATAAAGAAGATGTTCCAGTGAAGGTACGTAATAAAATCACTTTTAGATTATTATTATTATTATTATTATTATTATTATTATTATTATTATTATTATTACTGTGGTGTCCAATAATGTATAGAAGCAGAATAGAAACAATCTCTATCAAAATGGTCTTTTCTTGGCAATAAACTTCCACCTCTGCGAGCAGATACAGATCGTCAGGTAAGGTTTCTTCACAGCGGTTAAAAAAAACTTAAAAGCCGTTTCGCTATACAGTAGAACCCCGATTATCCGTAATCCTATTAACCGATTGGCGGATTATCCGACTGTCTTTCTCTCGCTCCTTTTTTCCCCTACAGAAACATATGAAGTATATAGGCCTACTATTGTACTTTATGTTAGTATACGTATTTTTTCTAGAGAGTGTTATTACAATCATTTACAGTTAAACAGTTTTGGTCTACTGTTTGAGTTGTCGTACTCTACTTCTGTATAAAATGTATTCCATGAGTGTCAAAAGAAAACATGTTGTGCTAAGTATTGAACAAAATGCAAATAATTAAGTGGTTTGGGGAAAGAGAAATTGTGAGTCATCTCGCATCACGATACGAGACCGATGTTACAACTGTACACGATTTAATAAAAATCAAAGATAAAGTGTATACAGTATGTAAATCTACAATATGAAAACTTTACTATTCCTATCTTTCCGCTGACAGCCATTAAAAGGAGTTTTCTTACCCCTAAGAAACACGTCGTTGACAACCGAACTTAAATTAATGAACTTCTGATTCACTACCAAGCGTATTAAACATAACACCACGGAGAAAATGACGAAAGTTCAGTGTTATTCACTTAAATTACGAAAATATTTCATGGTACGGATTATCCGATTTTTTCGATTAACCGTTCAGTCAACCCCCTTCATTACCACGGATAATAGAGGTTCTACTGTAGTTGAAACATGGCCTAGTCATCTCGCGCTGGTTATGTGGGCGGCAGCAAATGGAAATCTTAAGGAGTAGACACATTTTTTGGGTATTTGAACTGCATCACATATAAAGAATGTCGCATTTATCTTGTGCAGCTATTATAACCTTTTTGTTTGGATAGGTATTGGAATTTTTGTTTTTGAGCGTTATGTTAGAACGAGGGGCTAACATGAGTGTGGAGATTTGGTGCATGTAACTACATTGTGGTACAAGATACACGTGACGTCATCAATTTTTCAAATAGCACTACATACTTTAATCATGTTACATTGATTACACATATTAAGATGAGTTCAAAAATGTATCACAATGTAATCTTCCTAATCAATAATTACAACAAAACGAAACAAAAACGTACTTTCAATGTGATAATCAGACATCGAGATTTTGGACCCGATAGAATAAGTTTACTAAGTCCATACTATAGGCAGCTTTGTCACTGTGTTTGAGGTGGATGGGAGTCGGCAGAGGGAGAGACATGTGTACATCAAAACCAAGTCCAGTCCAGTTCTGCTGGTGCTGTACAGTGACGTTCCAAAGAAAGACAACTAATTTATGAAACATTAAAATAAAATGAATGTTAGAGGAGAAAAATTCTGTAGGACCAAAAAATCAATCTTTACGTAGAATAAAATAACAACCTATAATCCGAAATTTTCAAAATAAATTAATATGCATTTCCTTTCGGCTTCTTTCATAAGCACATGTGCAATACTTACTTACTGGCTTTTAAGGAACCCGGAGGTTCATTGCCGCCCTCACATAAGCCCGCCATTGGTCCCTACCCTGAGCGATTAATCCAGTCTCTATCATATCACACCTCCCTCAAATCCATTTTAATAATATCTTCCCATCTACGTCTCGGCCTCCCCAAAGGTCTTTTTCCCTTCGGCTTCCTAACTAACATACTATATGCATTTCTGGATTCACCCATACGTACTACATGTCCTGCCCATCTCAAACGTCTAGATTTAATGTTCCTAATTATGTCAGGTGAAGAATACAATGCGTTCAGTTCTGTGTTTTATAACTTTCTCCATTCTCCTGTAACTTCATCCCTCTTCATCATCATTTCACATAGATCTAGGAATAACTCGGATTCTTTATTTGTAAGTGAATCTGACACAGGTGGAATTTCTTCCCTCTTAAAGAGACAAAATGTTTATATGTGAAATGTGTTTTCGGGAGTTACAGTGGGTCTCAAGGTATCGTTTTTTGTCTCCCCTTAGTCTGACATGACACCATTTACATGCAACATGATCCCCATTTATTTAAAAATAATAATTTCCGAACTCCTGCAGAAATAAATGCGTCTTAGAGTCTTTCACGTTTGGCATACTTACTGTTAATTATATTCTTACGACTAATCAGATAGATAACCACAAGCATAAATCAAAACCAGACTACTATCTCCTGTCCTCTCTTCTGACAAAGTGACCTAGACATACAAAACTGTTTTTATTGTCAGAACAGTACCTCCTCTCCCTGCCTTATGAGTATGACTGAGTAAATAAAGCACATGGGACGACAAATAGGTCGCTACCCTCACTGCCCCCACCCACTACCGTCCTGATTTCCAACTAGAAATCGCACTGTTTTCTTCTATCGGGTCTAAAGTCTCTAAGCCTGGTGATAATGTTATGCTTTGGGAATCACAGAAGATGTTCCAAATGGTGACCATTCACGTTAATGCACATTCGAAGGCGTTCCCCAAAAGACCGTATGACTGCCCGCATGTTGCTGGCTGAATGGACACACAAGCCTGTCGAATGCGTTGATGCATGTCGTCTGGTGTTGTCAGAATGTTCTATTACACACTGTCCTTTACAGTTCCTCACAGGAAGAAGTCGAGTGGCGACAGGTCCGGAAAACGTGCAGGCCACTGTACGTGTATTGTGGCGTCGACAGTTGTTGTGGTTGTTTACATATCAGACACCAAACACACAACACACGACGTGTACGGACGTCAGTTGTCTTTCGTTTCCTGTAAGTTAATGCACAAGATGAATGGGGCACCACAACAAACGATACATTCTGTTGGCATTCATTTTGCATTTTGTTGTTATTGATTGGGATGGTGACATTGTGATGCATTTTTGAATTCGTCTTAATGTGTATAATCAATGACACATGATTAAAGTATGTAGTGCTATTTTAAAAATTGATGACGTCACGTATATCTTCTACCATAATGTAGTTACATGCACCAAATCTCTACACTCATGTTAACCCCTTTGTTCTAACATAATTCTCAAAAACAAAAATTCCAATACCTATCCAAACGAAAAAGTTATAATAGATGCACAAGATAAGTAACCAGGAGGGGATGGTTAATTCTTATGATGCAAGGTGTATTACGGTATTTCGTCCGTTTGTCGCATTGGTGCCGGAGTGTTGTTAGTTGTGTCCCGATGAGAACGATAGTGGAAAAAAATTTGGTTGTAACTAGGGACGTACGGCAGCCGCGGCGAAAATGCGACTCACGAGCACATTGTGGCTCGCAGTGCTTTTCTCTCGCTTCCTACCTACAACCCCCACCCTCTTACTCACTGGAGTCAAACTCCGTTCTATTTGTATTTGTCTCGGACCTGCGAGTGGCGTATCGTAGCAATATCTCTCTCGAAACCATGTACCTCTATAAAAAACGAAAGTTTCAAGTAGGATGGGAGGATGCATTCTTTTGCTTACAATATGGTCAAAATATTAAACGTATGATTTGTTCACAAATATTACTAGGAAAACGGTTGTATAACATAAAACGGCATTATAAGTTACTACATGTTACTGATGAAACATTAAAAGGTTAAGTGTTATTGTTATTATTATTATTATTATTATTATTATTATTATTATTATTATTATTATTATTATTATCATCATCATCATCTCTGTACGTCGATTCTTTTACAGCACATGTACGAATAATGCGGTTAGATTTTAAATTTAAACTCACAGATTTACAATGTGACGTTAAATGAAAGCTAGATGTAAGGACTTGACAGATATTGAACTTTTCAAATCTTTGGAAAAAAATAAATATTTGAAGCTTCGTTCTTTCGCTTGCTCTGTTGAAGCCATGTTCGCTGTAACTTACGTTTGTGAAAAATTATTTTCAACAATGAAAATAGTAAAAATCAAATTTAGATCACGACTGACAGACAAATAACTTCGTGATCAACTACGATTGGCAGTAAGTGACATAATTCCTGATTTTGAAACTTTGTCGCAGAGACATTCTGAAGACAGTTAATTTTAGGTTGTGACAATGTGTCCTATGTTTTCTTGTTCATTTCTTTCTTCGTTACACGTACTAAACATTAACTTCCCCTTCGGTTGTCCGCCTCCCTCCATAGGTGCTATGCACGTTGCAGCTTACACAGTGGCTCGGCGCACCATGGCCTTTTCGCCACGGCTGGCGTACGGAGATAAGTTTAGTTGTTCATAGACTATAATCGCGCGAGCAGAGCAGGAAGAGAAAGTGAGGTAGGGTAACTTTGTGTCTTCCCCAAGTCCCCACACTGCCAGCTGCGCAGAAGATACGACTGGACCCAAATTGAAGCGATCGCTCGCCGCCATCTTGAGGCCATGACGATAGCGGACGAAAAGCAATGCTGATAGAACGCAATCGTAAAACAAACTAAGATTTATTACTATACAATATAAAAACAACCAAACATGAGCCTAAGAGTAACAAGGATAAAGACAAATATAAATAGTAAAACGTAATTACATGCATTCTTGCAGTATAACATCAAATAATCAAAGATATTAATGCTGCAACTGTCAGTCAATAATCTTCGTCGTCTTTGTGATTTGGGCGTATTTCTATTTACATAATTCATCATATCCGTAGGATGGGCTTCCTGAAATATATTTCAATAACCGAGTGAGAGCATTAACTTAATCTTGCACATTGTGTACATCTTGCGGTCGTGAAAAATAGCGGACGAAAAGTAATGCTGATAGAACGCAACCGCAAAAGACACTAAGATTTATTACTATACCATAAAAAACAACCTAAAGCTAAAGCTAAAAGAGTAACAAGGCTAAAAATATATAAACAGTGAAACGTAATCACCTGCATTCCTTAGTAGTCTACAACAGCAAATAATTGAAGAAACTGGAACTGTCAGTCAGTAATCGTCATCTTTGTGAACAACAAATATTAAACTGTTATGCTAAAACTGTCAATTAAAAATTCTTGTCTTCGTGATTAGGCCTATTCATATTTACACAATTCATGAAATCTGTACCGATGGAGTTCCTGAAATATTTAATTAACCGAGTTAGGACATTAACTGAATCTTGCACACTGTGTGCATTTTGCTTAGGCCTAATAATAAATATTTCAATAAACAAGGAAATGCATCAACTGTTATTACTAAATCGAATATGTGCAAGAATGTCAAAATATTGTAACTAGGCCATATGTAGATAATATGAAAATACTTAACCAGATTTATTTTGCACTCACCTATTGATACATAAATAAAATTGATTTAGAGAGATGCTGTCTAACTATCTTCTTGTGCAAAACAATACTGGTGGTGAATTGATGGTATAAATTTATCGCGTTTAACAGCAGATAGCCATTTACTGAGAAGCTCAGGCTTTTGCAATGGCAACCTAAAAAGAAAGTTTGCGCTTACTCCTATAAAACATTCTCTTCTATTAACACAATAAATATGTACTAATGTTATCAGTCATTTTACAATATCCTAATACAATATATGTAACTAACTTACTTGTGAAAAGAAATTTCCGAATCCTTCTTACGTCGATTCGTATAGTTGTATGCGTCACAACTATGCACCATGATTCCACTTACGGAATTTATATAGGAGTACGATGAAAATAAATTATAAAAGAACACTATTTGTGCAGTTGTATGCAGCACAAGAACACACGATGGTTTCACTTATAAAAAGAAATATGATTAAAATACTATATAAACACTATTTGTATAGGCCTCATATTACCACAGTAGTAGGCCTACACTGTGATTTCACATATATCACAGGAGAACGATTCATTTAAACTATATAAACACTATAAACACACACACTATTGATTAAATTAATACGCACTTACTCCTAATACATTCAATAATACCGAATAACCTTCTAGGTTATTTCAAATTAGGCGGAATCGTGATGTAAACATAATGTAGTCACATGGCACTCACCCTCAAGATGGAGATGCGCGAAAGTGTTCAATTTTTGGTCGAGGAACAGCGCTCGTAGTGAGTCTAGGTTAAACTATAAAACGTCTTTGGTCTTCCCTATTTAAACATCTCCATCCCTTCCAATGCCACTCCCCCTACATTGCCATTTTGCGTATGCTTCCCCTCTCAACAAGCTCGAGAGCAGCACTTGGAAATGTCTCACATAAGGCCTACTCTTCCACTAAACCAATATAAAAATACTGCACATAGAAAATATAAATAACATCAATACAGAAAACACTGGAATAATAATAATAATAATAATAATAATAATAATAATAATAATAATAATAATAATAATAATAATAATAATAAAAGTAAAAGTGAAATGTAAATGTGTTTATAGAGGATTCCACTTTAAGAAAATAGCATTGAACAAAATATCAACTATTTTAAGTGTTTTTCTTGATAACTGGGAATTAATTAGTTTCATTTAATTAATAGAACATAATTTGAGAACTAGATCAACTTCGTGTGCTAAAATTGTGTTACACCTCTAAAATTACCATGTATTTAATTTACTAATAACGGTGTAACAGCTAAATTGATGGAATAGCCTTCCGCTCTCTTGCCGGACATCTACGCTGGAAAATTTAACAGACAAGTAGGGGTGGTACAGTTAAGGCTAAGATTTTACACTGTTAAAACACGTACATTTTCTGCGCTTATTTGAAGAAGTACACAAAATTTAACTGTCAGTAAAACAACAAAGGCATTAGGTATGTGTCTTGGGTTCTTGTTTGATTAAAGTGTGAAGTTAATAACGGAAAAGTGTGCTGTACATAATCCTAAAATTTGTATTATAAGAACTTCTTAACATTTCTAATAACGGAAAAAATGTGCTACACATAATCTTAATTTTGTATTATGTATGTATTTATTTACACTGCAAGTGGGTAAGCACCCGGTGGCAGTGGTATACACAATATTGTGGCGCAATGTTGGAAGACCTGGTCGCGTCGGGGAAGTTGAGCGCGCATCTAGTGCAAGGGATGGTGCGGCATGACGCGGAGAAGAAGGACCACGGGGGGACATCTGGAAGTTTCGCAAAGCCAAGCGAATCGAAGGTTCGAGAACGTGTGATTTAGTAAATAAAAGCGCGAGCAGCCTTCGGAGTTGAATTAGATAGTCAGCTGCAAGAAAGCTAGTTAGCGGAGACGTATCCGGTAGATCTGAGTTCGAGGTGCAGTGAACTTGAGCAACTGTGGCAGAGTCCAGACGAGTGCGGCGTATCCGGAAGTCTTCGCTTCGAAGTGCAGTAAACTGTATCTGGAAGGCTTGGGGTTCGACGTACCGTGAACTTGAGTGATTGAGCTAGAAGAACTAGCCAAGGCGAACGAACTGTGAACTGACAGTTTTGTTTTGTAGATAGTGCTTTGTGAACATTAGTTGAAATTAGGAGTACATTGTTGTTCTTCTTAATAATATACGTGAATTATTATTGTCGTTCGGTGGAGTGCAGTAACGACTACTATATTGCTGTGTTGATTGGAATACTCGCGACCCCAAAATCAGGCAACAGCTCCACTTGGCTGAGCATCATGCCATCAACAAAGCTCTGGCGGCGGCCGCCTCTATCGTATTTCGCTGTGACGTTCCAAACATGATGAGTCAACGACAGACCCTTTCATTCTATTCGAAGAATTATTCACAGTACGTACAGCACGATGTTAATTAAGGTTTGTAAGTAATATGAAAATAGGCCTAAATTGGAAATGTAAATAAATGTAAAGAATTATTTAAATAATTGAAAATAAGTGTAAGTAAATGTAAATAATAAATGTAGCCTATATAATCTGTAAAACAGTAAGCGATAGCGATAGACACGTTTACGTTCAAAGGTCTATCTGTTTAATCTGACTTCGCAGATCCCACGTCCCCCCTCTCAAATGTTCTGCATAGCATCCTCTATTTCCTGATTAAATTTGCAAGCTTTTACTGAATCATCCTGTACTATCTGGGTCTAATTTTTGGCCTTACCTCCGGAAAGCTTTTTTCTGTTATTTGACGACTCTCACATTATGTATATATTTATCCTGTTTTACTTCACAGGAAGATACAGATATGAAAGCTAGGTTGATAACGTCCTAGATCCCGCAGAAAATCCTGTCGGAGATAACAGAGGAACTGCACCAAGAAACACGGATATTCCGATTTCCCAGTCACGAAAATGGCAAAACCAGTTTTTAGAGTACAACTATGATGATTATGACGACGGCATTCAACCAGACTTTCTTTGATTGAGACCACATGATACTCTATTCGGATAAAACCACTACTAATTTTTTAAAATCCATTATCATATTACAGTTAAACCTTATGACGTTGTCCACCTATGTAATATGACTAAACTTTTATCAAACCGGCAAATTTTCATTTGCATCACCTCAGTTTGGTAATATTTTACGCACTTTTCACCTTGACTTCACCAATGTAACGGCAGTTGTTCAAAATGTTCTGTAGTATTGCACTACATAAATTCCTTATAAATGTACCAACGTTAACTTCCAAGCATCTTTAAAACTTTCACCCAGAGCTGTACTTAACAGTTTTGCTGCCCTGGATCCACCTCAACAATAAAGTGATGTTGAAATTAAGAATCCGATAGCAACAAACACTAATAACATATCTATCATTCATGAGCAAAGTTCAGCGTTTGGTACCTAGAGTCTCCAAGTAATTCGGAACAATATAGGTATGTAAGATTATAAATCAGCGGCAACTACACAGTTCAAGTCTTCTGTTCACTGAACATACGAAAACAAAAGAAAGCTAGACACTTGGAGATTAGAATTTGGCAGGGAGCACTTCATTGGGGAAAAAATGTATATTATCAGAAATGAGGAGAATTTTTCATATGAAATAATTAAAAATGCTTGAAGTCATTTATTGTAATGTGTAAAAACTCGTTAAACACGCAGTCATAATTTGTTTTATTTCAAGTTTGTGCTGATTGTTACAAATTTTAATTTGTCGGCGACTAAAAATATTTATGTGGCGCCTGAGTTTACTGAATTAAACATTTTTTAAGATTTCGATTTCTTTTATATCACTGCGACCAACACACAATGTTAACAAAAACGTTTGTAGCACGAAATTCGAATGTGCTTTTTTAATTAATATTGTTATATTTGTTTCGCATCTTAAGTTATTGTCACTACACAGCTTCAATGAAGAGCACAGAGCGTCTCACAGGGCTTGTGTTTGTATTGCACAGATGTTTACTGTATTTCAATAATGTACCATCACAGTCTAGAAGCTCAATACGTAGTAAATATGCATACATTACATAGTTGCTCACCACCAGGATCGCTAATATCGCCTCATTACAGGCAATGCAAAATAGTGCCGGCACAGTCTATTGTTTCCAGCACCCTCAAAACTCAAGCTTCGTGACTGTATATAGTAGACTGTGGTGCCATTATCATAGCTCGAATGATTTTCTCATTGCGTTTGTGGGCAAAGTGTGCTGACTCTTGAAAATAAAAAGGCTGGCTCCTGAACTCTTAGTGTCATGTATCCCTGGTAAAAATTGAGGACTTGGTCCGAATAGGGCGTTTAACGAAAAATGGTGTTTTCAGATACGTTAAGGAACTTGCTACGCCGATCCAATTCAAGTTAAACAATATTCTGGAACACATCATTATTTAAATTTATTTTGAAATAAATATAATAAAGAAAACTGTTGAGAGACAGCATCACAGGCCTTTTCCGACAAAAACGTTACTTGTAAATAATATGCTTAACAGATTTTTAAACTCTACAAAATTGATTTATTAAAGGATATAATATGTTTACATCAGTTATACCATAGTTTCTTAAATCATATCTCCCCTTTGCATTTATTGTACTTCAATAATTGCACACACTAATGGAAAAAGACACTACATAATTTAAACATGTATAAATACAAATATGTTTATTTTTATACTTCTCTTTCTTCTTTTCTTTGTTATCATGCGTCATCAGACGTGTCTTCTGTTCCTGTTGAAGTTCTTCAAACAATATGCCATATCATACATTTCCTCCTTCATCCAAGAATGGATAGAGACTTCTTACGTCCTTTTCCTTGAAGGGGTTAATAGGCATTGGTTTCATTTGTGATGGATTCAAACTCTTCATCTCTAACAATTCCAAAGGAGACTTTCAGGCGTTAAAGGAATGAAAGATGATGAGTACGAGGCTGACGCTGATTACACTGAATAACAAAATAACACTTTCGGTGGATATCTTGGTATCCAACAAGCATTCTAAGACAACTGGAACATGCTGATTCCGAATATGCAAACCATTTGTCTCTATTACTCACCGTTCTTGAGATATACGACATCAACCATTATGTTTAAGAACTCACAGACAGGAATTTCAGTAGAGCATTTATTGCTACATGGAGTAATAATGAACCTGGCTTTAGATAAGAAAATGATGCAAATGTGCCACATGGCACATAATTATAATAACATAGTTGAAGGTATAATACACATGTAAAATACATATGTACATATATAAAATATACTTGATTTGTGCTGAACATTTGTCATGTCGCGCTCAAGCGTCCAGCAGTAGTCAGCCAACATCGCTGCACTTCCATCGACCCTGATAGCGTGACTCCATCACCGAGATGTCTTAATGAAAACGTTCATCATGTTCGTCGCTGACTAAACCTAGGTTCTCGGGGAAGAAATCAAGATGTGAGTCGAGATGCATTTTGAGGGACGTGTTGCAACCTAGCTGTCTGTACGCACTGATGCCCTTTTGCACAACATTCACATAGTCAGTCGATTTATTATTTGCAAGGAAATTGTCTACGACTGACTTCAATGCCACCCTTGCATCTCTTTGAGTATCATCCAGTAAGTCTTGGAAGTGGCTGTCAGCAATGATCTTCCTTATTTGTGGACCTATGAACACACCTTCTTTCATTTTCTCGTAACTCAACTTCGGAAACTTGTTACACAGGTACCCAAATGCATCTGAGTCATTGTCTAGTGCATTCATGAAAGTCTTCGTGAGCTCCAGCTTTATATGAAGCCGTGGCATAATAACTTTGTCATGCTCAACCAACAGCACACGAAGGACGATTTTATTTCCTGTGTGCATTCTATCTCTGACTGGCCAATTTTTCTTTATATAGCGGTTCTTTCTGTCTCTGCTGTCCCACACGCAGATAAATTAGCTGTACTTGGTGTACCCTGTCTGCATTCCCATGAGAATTGTGATAACTTTTAAATCACCACAGATACGCCAATTGTACTTGCGATAGCGTTTTTTTTTTAAGAAGTAGAGATATGGTTTCGTACGTCCCTTTCAGGTGCGTAGAATATGCAACCGGTACTGAAGCATTTCTGTTTTCGTTGTGTAATAATACTGCTTTCAAACTTGTCCTATATGAGTCTATGAATAGTCGCCATGCTTCAATGCTGTGTTCCGCCCCGAGACTTGACATAAAAACCTTGAACGTCCGTGGAGTAGCAAATAGTGTCACTCATTGCAAAGAACTTTACAAGTTCTTTGTGTCTGTGCCGAAACTGTGAATTCGTTCTGCAAGGAAATTAAATTCTTTAAGACGTACCGAGCAGTTCAGCTTGACCTTTCGTTAGTGCCAGGTTCCATATGAGATCGCATGATCCCGTATGAGTGTAACATTATTCGTCAAATAAATATCTTCTCCAGGTTGGTAGTAATCAGAGTCTTAGTCGTTGGCAAGAGATGAAAGAGGACATTCTTCTTGCATTTCTTCAGTAACTGTGTATTCTCCAGATGCTGTTGGTATTGGACAAGTGACGGGATCATATGGAATTGGTTTAGAAACTGAAGAAACGTCAGGTTACTTTACAGATGCACGAGTTTTGGAGGAGAAGTGACGTTTGCCAAACAGAAATAACAGTCTTTGATGTGGTTGCTTCATTCACGCCATATCATAGGAACTCCAAGTACCAGATGGTTGATCTTCTTTTCCTTACTTAACCAACCGTCCAAGTTGCATGCAAAGGTCGAACAGATGAACTGTGGTGCCTACGAGTTACTACTATCCACCTTCGAATCAATGTATAGTTCATATGCTTTCTTCGAAAATGGCGTAAAAGTCTTCCGGTGGGATTTGTCTATTACATAGCCGCAAACGTAGCAAAACACTTCTGGTGAATTTCTACAACCTGTGGATGCCGTAATATCCACCGTCCACAGTCATTGTCAATGAAAATATGTAAAAAAGATACTAATGAAAGTATATTAATGCAAGAGAACACAAACGACGAAATTTTCAGCATTGCATTAATAATAAGGAAAAAGACAAAGAAATTCGACTGCGTTCCGTGCAAAAATCAATTTTCGTCGGTAATTTCAAAACCTGACGTGATAGAGCAAAACGGTTTTCAGATTTGAAATCAGCATGAAAAACTACATTAGAAACAGTAAACATCACTTCAGATATCTACCACTTGTTTATCAGTGTTATGATTATGATTGAATGAAAAAGCACTGTTGCAGTTTTTGACTAATTACATATATTAATACTAATTATTAAATGCATCTGTTAAGTAACCAATTGCAGTATCTTTTGCAAAATCTTGAATGTTTAAGTTGTCAATGATATTTCTGTACTATATACTATAATACGTTAAAAGAATTTGCAATAGATTTGGGATCCTCTACTTTATTATTGTTTTTAATGAAAAAATATTTTCTTTCTTGGGATATCTACAAGTTTAAATTTAATAATATTAAGAATAGGTTTAATTGCATTATCTGAATTTTGTACTTTTCTATTCAAATATATTCTATTTCCCTCTATCATAATTTTTGATAAATTACACTGTACTTCTTGCAGTATTAAAGATCATGAGGATCATTACATTGCAACTCATTACATATAGATTCTTCTTTTTAATACATGAGATTTTGAAGTCCCTGCGTTATCTACTGTACATGTTTTTACGTTTGAATTTTTTCACAACATTGAGTGGAGAACATCCACTGAAGTGATTTTGAAATCAAGTGAAAAATTCAATACAGTTACTCTTAATATCAGTAGTACCAGTATCATATATGTTTTTCCAAGATTCATTACGTAGACATAAATGTATATATTCACTAGATACAGCATTTACGATCCTTTCTTAGTTTTTAAATTAATATTTTGAAATTGTTCAGTGACATTGCAAACCCTTAGGATTTGTTTATCATGTTCAGACAAGCCATTGAATATAGGTTCTGTCGAATAGGAATTCAGCCTAATTCTGTGTACAAAACATTTATCAATGGCTGTGCTACTTCAGCTTGGATTTAATTTGATTAGTTTCGCAACAATTGGACTTGCTGTTATATCTTGTTATTTAGATATTTAATTTAGGGTTGATTTATTAACTCTTACTATGCAAGATGCCTCTTATTTCAATAATTCTATATCACGTTAAATAGTCATTGTCTACACTAAAGTATTATCGTCATCCCTCATTTCTCATCATAATGGCGAACCGACGTGACATGAGACAGCGAGTTATAGCTCTAGTTAAGGCTGGATATGGGGCTAGATCTGCTGGCCGTTTGGTCGATGATCCTGGAAGTACAACCGCGAGGTGGGTTCATAGTTACCAAAATTTAGGGGGAGGTCGAAAATCGCCCTATTCCTGGGCGTCCGCGGATTTCTTCATTGGAAGAGGATGCTCTCTTATTCGAGACAGTTCGACAGGACCCCTTTCTGACTGCTAACGAAATAAGAGCAGCATCTAATTTCCCGGCCCTTCACAGAATGTGACCAGCAGGTTGAGGAACCGCGGTATTAGGAGCCGGAGGGCTGTGCAATTGGAAATATTGGAGGAAGTACAAGCTGTCGACTGTCTTGCCTTCGCTACCAATCGAGTGGATTTCGATTGGAGAAATGTAATTTTCTCCGACGAAACAACCATCTGGAATGATTACGAAGGTCCTGTCCGTGTCTATCGTGAGGATGGTCTGCGACATGACCAGCGCTATGTGCACCGACGTGAAAGATCGGGGCGCTATAGCATATCGTGTTGGGGGTGGATGTCTTACGATGGACCTGGCGTTATAGAACGCATCGATGGCCGGTTTAATGCGGGAACTTACGAGAACATTGTGGAAAATATATTCTTTCCTCCGCCCGAGAACGTTTTCCCGAAGGAACATTGCTGTTCCAGCAGGATAACCATCCCGTGCACTATGCTGCAAGCATTCGAAGATGATTTCAAAGGAGACCCTAGATCGAAATCATTAATTGGCCTCCGAAGTCACCTGATTTGAATGTCATCGAAAATTTATGGGCGGAATTGAAAAAGAGAAGGATAGCCACCTATGCCCACCGACGCCCTCGAAATTGAGACGAATTGTGGGATCAAGTTGTTGACACCTGGGAAGATCTCGCCGGGGATCAGAACTTATTCCACAATCTCGTGACATCCATGCCGGATCGACTTAGAGCTGTAATAGAAGCTGATGGCATGTGGACAAGATTTTAAGTTAACAGGTCTCTTTTTGTTTCTTATGATTTTTGTTTGAGGAAGAATACTTTTAACTTCCAAGTAAGATTTATTTTTTTGACGAGGTTCATCCCACTTATAAGACCCAGAAATTGGGCATAAATTATTCCATATTTTTCGATAAATTAGACAGTCGAGGAACTCTGAACAAATTAATTACACCTCAATAAAAAAATTACCCGGGATCGAACACGAGACGTTTCGGTTATACAATGGAACCGACACGCTACTATATGAGCTACCGAGACAAGACAGTGACAGCAGCAGTCCAGAATGTAGATTCCTTAGCAGGCATTTGCCATTCGGTACAGTGAAGCAATGATATTTTGTGACTCGAGCTATGTTGTGAAAGCGTGGCCTTAAATGGCTATCTTTTTCGTGATCCTTATTCTGGTCCTTGTCCTTGTTGTGGTCCTTGTAACAATTCTTGTACTATTTGTCATGGTATGTATCCTTACGTCGATATCGAGTGAACCGCGCTGTAGAACTTTAACTTCCGACGACCAAGAATCGTTACATTCTTTTTAAGGGTAACTGTGCGTAACGGTTCATATTTCAATGAAATCTTTCGTAATTTTTTACTGTAATTTCAGTCGGCTGAACGCAAGAATCTAAAAATGGATTTACTAACCATCTGTGACAATCATATTAATTTGGGTCTCTTCCGGAAAATACTCAAAAGGCTGTCGTGTAGAATTTGGAAACTTTATAGCATGTTCGCAAAACAAATACAGTGTTTGTCATATTATACGTAACCAAACGTTGCAAAGTAGTTTAATATACTGCAAAACATCACATTCCTTTTTTGTCAAGTAATGTCTATGAGAAATCAACTTTCTTTAGAAATAATTTCATTTTATCCATGCCTCTTATTACGCTAACATCGTGGCCTTGGAAACTACTACACAAATTCTCCGTCATTAACAAATAATAACCATAACAGAGAATTCTGCAAGTTCTAAAACCTAATAATCTTACATAAATTATTCGTCTAACGTGCAAACCAATTGTGGAGTTCTGGCCGAATAGGTTACTCCTATGAGTGCGCTCCTTGTATTATAACGTAATACAGCCTATGTAGAACATGGAGTAAGGCCACGAAGGGAAGAAACCAAAGGAGAAAAATTCGATTCGGTGCTCTGGATTGTGACTCGGGGGCTCGACCCCCCCCCCCCGTGCAGGAACGAATTTTTCTCCGTCACTAATAAATACTATTTCGCTATCACCAATTCCATCGACGCTATATAACCCAGTATATGACGTCATTAAATATCCAGCTAAAAAAATAACGTACAATTTTGTATTGCACAACAGGTGCTTAAGATGACGGCCACAAACATTTAGTATTTACATTTGCTATACATATTTAATAATTGATTAAATGGCGATCTTACATGGACTCGCCCAAGAGTCTTGCTGGGGGGTGTTAATTATGTAAGCATGTGTGGCTTACAGCTGTTTCGGTGTTACTTGACTCCAACCTCAGAGCATACTAGATATATTTACTATTATATACATGTATCAATTACATGAGGCAATGTTTTGCTTGATGATTTATTTTCTATATTTGGTTATTTTACGACGCTGTATCAAGTAAGAGGTTATTTAGCATCGACGGCATCGGTAATAGCAACATGATATTCGAAGAGATGAGTCAGTGATTCACTATAGATTGTCTTAAATTCGGTCGCGGAAAACCTCGGACAAAACAACCAGGTAATCAGCCAAGATAGAATCGAATCCACGCCCGAGCCCAAGTCCGGATTGGCAGGCAAATGTCTCAGCCCACTAAGATACCACGGTAGCCTTATTGACTTATGAAAATAATTTGGAAATGTAAATAATGATTTAAATAGGCGCAAATAAATATAAATAATAAATGTAGCCTACATAATCTGTAAACCAGACACGTTAACTTTCATAGGTCTATCTGCTTAATATGACTTTGCAGACCCCACGCTCTCCATCTCAAATGTTCTGCAGAGCATCCCCTAATTCCTGATTAATTTTTGCATGCTTTTACTGAATCATCCTGTAGTATCTGTCTTAGTTTTTGGCCCTTACATACGGAAAACTTTTTTCTGTTATATCACAACTCTCACATTATGTATATATTTGTTCTGTTTTACTTCACAGGAAGATACAGATGAGACAGCTGAGGCTCATAACGTCCTACATCTCGCAGAAAATCCTGTCGGAAATAACAGACGAACTATACCAAGAAACACAGATAATAAGATTTCTGAGGAGGAAATATTTCTAGACTTGATTTTCGGGCTTGGGGCAGCATCAGGCTCCTCTTGGTCTAGGCCACATGATTTCTTTTAGGATGAAAATCCTAGTTTTTTTTTAAGTGATTATATTAAAGTAAAAGCTTTTCGAAGATGTCCACCTCTGTAATAGTATAATAATTTTTTATGAAACCCGCAAATATCCATTTGCTTATATATGATCAGTTTCATAATATATTACACACTTTTCACCTTAACTTCACCAATGTAACGGTAGTTGTTCAAAATGTTCTGTAGCACTGTACTGCATAAATTCCATATAAATGTACCAACGTTAACTTCCAAGCATCTTTAAAACTTTCACCAAGGGCTTACTTTTCAGTTTTGTTCGCTGAATCCACCTCAACAATGAATTGTGTTGAAATTGGGAATACAATATCAACAAAGGAAAAAGAAAACTATTCTTTATTGTTTAGACAACTGTCTGAACATAAGTTGGAACCTTAAAAATGACACCAATAAAGCAACATTCTTGAGTAAAGTTCTGCGTTTGGTTACCCAGAGTCTCCAAGAAACCCGCAATAATCGTAGGTAGAGCACGGTCGCAAACTCGTGTCACTAACATGCCCGAAGCACTCTCTGAGGCTTCGGAGTGGGAGGTTCTGAGTGTACGGGTGACTGCTCAATCATAGAATCGTACTGTTCAAATACCCCCCCCCCCCACCAAGACTCTTGGTCGAGTCCATGTAAGTGGATGCCAATTTGTCTTTCGCGCAGATCCCACGAGTTTGCGATCGATCTCTATGTACGGAGTATAGATCGGCGGCACCTACACGGTTCAAGACTGCCGTTCAGTGCACATACGAAAACAAAACAAAGCTATGAGAATGGAGAGTAATACAATAATGAAAGAATTTTGTAGACAGCACTTCATTAGGAAAGGAGAAAATTTATTTTACCAGATATATGGAGAAATTTTCATTTGAAACGCTTAAAACTGTTTACAGCAATTTATTGTGAAATGTAGAGACTCGTAAACCACGCGCTCATGATTTGTTTTATTTAAAGTTTGTGCTGATTTTTATGATTTTCCATTTGTGGGCGACTAAAAAGGTTCATGTGGCGCCTCAGTTTATTGAGTTAAAGATTTTCTAAGACTTGGATTTCTTTTATATCACTGCGACAAATACACAATGTTAACAAAAACATTTGTAGTAAGAAATTCGAATTTGTTTTCTGAAGTAATGTTACATTTGTTGCTCATCTTAAGTTATTTTCACTACATAGCTTCAATGAAGAGAACAGAGCGTCTCGGAGAGCGTGCATTTGCATTCCACAGATTAATATTTGAAGACAAAAATTCGCTCCGGCTCCGGGGATCGAACCCGGGTCCTTGGTTCTACGTACCAAGCGTTCTGACCACTGAGATACGCAGAATTCAATCGACAGCGCCGGATCGAAACTTCCTCATTCGAGTACCATTATCTGAGATCGAATGGTTTTATCATTGCATTTTTGGGCAAAGTGTGCTGATTCTTGCAAATAAAGGTGCTTGCTCCTAATTTTTTTAGTGTTTGTATCCCTGGTAAAAATTGAGGACTTTGCCCGAATAGGGCCTTTAACGAGCAGTGACGGTACCCAGTAATCGATGGACGACGTTAATAGAAGGAAACACTAACCCCCACAATTTTTGGCCCATCTTGTCCGTCACTACTGTTTCCCCTCTCTCATTCTTCCCCTTTCAGAGATCACAGTCGCTGGCCAAGTCTGCGACTTCGATAGGTGAAGGATCTAGTTCTCAGCGGAAGTCCTTAGTAGAAGGTAACACTAACCTCTCTTTAGTGGTGAGACTTGGGCCAAGTTTGCGAGATCGATAGATTAAGGCATTTCTCTAAAGAGCCCCCGGTATCCGAAAATCTCCCCAACAGGCTTCAGCGCCACACAATTTTCCTATACGCTACAATTCCCTCCTTGTCGATCTGACTCCGTTTCACCACTTTCCAGACATTCCCGTTACCCCTTACCTATATCTTCCATCCTAACCTCATTACTTCTTCAACTAGCTTAAATCAGTCGTAGAAAAAAATTTAAACACTCGAGGTTTTCTCAACCACACTCAACGGCACTCCCGTTCCCCATCCCACAGCTCAGCGGAGGAATAAATTGTTGAAATAAATACCTGTATCTGTAAACAGGGCTTTTCATTTCTACATTGTTGCAACACCCCTCCCACAAGCTTCGGCCAACTTGTCGATTCACTCCCGTTTCCCCCGTCTACACCTGTGACCACAGCAAGCAGAGGGACGTCTACGAAGACCGGCGACGATAAAATGTTATTAAAAATGTGAGAGTATTCTTTGCAAACTCCAGGTATTCATGCATTCTTTTGACCCAAATCTGGTCTATACTATGCGAAAAGTCTAAGTTCAACATTCTATCAGTAGGTACGTAACGGTTCATATTTTAACCAAATCTTTCGTAATTTTTTACTGTAATTTCATTCGGCTGAACGCAACTATCTAAAAATGGATTTAGTAACCATCTGTGACAATCAAATTAATTTGAGTCTCTTCCGGAAAATACTTAAAAGGCTGTTGTGTACAATTTGGAAACTTTATATCATGTTCGCAAAACAAATACAGTGTTTGTCATATCATACGTAGCTAAACTTTGCAAAGCATTTCATATATACTGCAAAACATCACATTCCTTTTTTTGTCAAGTAATGTCGATGAGAAATCAAGTTTCTTTAGAAATCCTTTCATTTTATCCATGCCTCTTACTACGCCAACATCGTGACCTTGGAAACTACTACACAAATTCTACGTCATTAACAAATAATAACCATAACAGAGAATTCTGCAAGTTCTAAAAATTAATAATCTTTACATAAATTATTCGTCTAACGTGCAAACAAACTGTGGAGTTCTGGCCGAATAGGTCACTCCTATTAGTGCGCTCCTTGTATTATAACATAATACAGCCTATGTAGAACATGGAGTAAGGCCACGAAGGGAAGAAACCAAAGGAGAAAAATTCGATTCGGTGCTCTGGATTGTGCCTCGGGGGCTCGACCCCCCCGTGAAGGAACGAAATTTCTCCGTCACTAATAAATACCATCTCGCTATCACCAATTCCATCGACGCTATATAACCCAGTATATACGCCATTAAATATCCAGCTAGAAAAATAACGTACAATTTTGTATCGCACAACAGGTGCTTAAGATGACGGCCCCCAACATTTAGCATTTACATTGCTGTGCATATTTAATAATTGATTAAGTGGCGATCTTACTCGTGTTAATTATGTAAGCATGTGTGGCTAACAGCTGTTTCGGTGTTACTTGACACCATCCTCAGAGCCCACTAGATATATTTACTAATATTTACATGTATCAATTACATGAGGCAATGTTTTGCTTGTGTTTTATTTTCTTTATTTGGTTATTTTACGACGCTGTTTCAAGTACCAGGTTATTTAGCGTCCACGGGATCGGTAATAGCAACATGATACTCGACGAGATGAGTCAGTGATTCGCTATAGATTATCTGATATTCGGTCGGGGAAAACCTCAGACAAAACAACCAGGTAATCAGCCAAGCTGGAATCGAATCCACGCCGAGCCTAAGTCCGGATCGGCAGGCAAATGCCTCAGCCGACTGAGCTACGACGGTAGCCTTATTGACTTATGAAAATAATTTGGAAATGTAAATATTGATTTAAATAGGTGTATGTAAATGTAAATAATAAATGTAGCCTACGTAATCTGTAAAACAGTAAGCGATAGCGGTAGACACGTTTACGTTCAAAGGTCTATCTGCTTAATATGACTTCGCAGACCCCACGCTCTCCATCTCAAATGTTCTGCAGAGCATCCCCTATTTCCTCATTAATTATTGCATGCTTTTACTGAATCATCCTGTAGTATCTGTCTTAGTTTTTGGCTCTTACATCCGGAAAATTTTTTTCTGTTATTTTACAACTCTCACATTATGTATATATTTGTCCTGTTTTACTTCACAGGAAGATAGAGATGAGAAAGCTGAGGTTGATAACGTCCTAGATCCTGCAGAAAATCCTGTCGGAAATAACAGAGGAACTACACCAAGAAACACAGATATTGCGATGTCTGAGGAGGAAAAATTGCTGAGCTTGCTTTTAAAGCTTGGGTTTGCACCACGCTCTCTCTGGGCTAGACCACATGATTTATATTAGGATAAAAATCCTAGTTTTTTTTTTTTAGTCATTATATTACAGTACAAGCTTTTCAAGTTGTCCACCTCTGTAATAGTACTAAATTTTTATGAAACCCGCAAATGTCCATTTGCTTATATATAATCAGTTTCATAATATTTTACGCACTTTTCACCTTAACTTCACAAATGTAACGGTAGTTGTTCAAAATGTTCTGTAGAACTGTACTGCATAAATTCCATATAAATGTACCAACGTTAACTTCCAAGCATCTTTAAAACTTTCACCCCGGGCTTACATTTCAGTTTTCTTCCCTGAATCCAACTTAACAATGAATTGTGTTGAAATTAGGAATACAATATCAACAAAGGAAGAAGAAAAGTACTCTTTATTGTTTAGTTAACTGTCTGAAAATAAGTTGGAACCTTACAAATGACACCAATAAGGCAACATTCTTGAGTAAAGTTCTGCGTCTGGTTACCCAGAGTCTCCATGAAACTCGCAACAATATAGGTAGAGCCCGATTGCAAACTCGTGTCACTAACATGCATGAGCCTCTTTCTCAGGTTTCGGAGTGGGAGGTTCTGTGTGTACGGGTGACTGCTCAATCATAGAAGCGTACTGTTCAAACACCCCCCAGCAAGACTCTTGGGCGAGTCCATGTAAGTGGATGCCAATTCGCCTTGCGCGCAGATCCCACGAGTTTGCGATCGGTCCCTATGTACGGAGTATAGATCGGCGGCACCTACACGGTTCAAGACTGCCGTTCAGTGCACATACGAAAACAAAACAAAGCTAGGCGCTTGGAGATTAGTACAATAATGAAAGAATTTGTAGACAGCACTTCATTAGGAAAGGAGAAAATTCATTTTACCAGAAATATGGAGAAATTTTCATTTGAAACACTTAAAAGTGTTTACAGCAATTTATTGTGAAATGTAGAGACTCGTAAACCACGCGCTCACGATTTGTTTTATTTAAAGTTTGCGCTGATTTTTATGCTTTTCCATTTGTCGGCGACTGAAAAGGTTCATGTGGCGCCTCAGTTTATTGAGTTTAAGATTTTCTAAGACTTGGATTTCTTTTATATCACTGCGACTAATACACAATGTTAACAAAAACGTTTGTAGCAAGAAATTCGAATTTATTTTCTGAATTAATAACTTTACATTTGTTGCGCATCTTAAGTTATTGTCGCTACACAGCTTCAATGGAGAGCACAGAGCGTCTCGGAGAGCGTGTATTTGCATTCCACAGATTAAAATTTGAGGAGAAAAATTCGCTCCGGCGCCGGGGATCGAACCCGTGTCCTTCGTTCTACGTACTAAGCGCTCTGACCACTGAGATACGCCGAATTCAATCGACAGCGCCGGATAGAAACTTCCTCCTTCAAGTACCATTACCTTAGATCGAATGGTTTTATCATTGCATTTGTGGGCAAAGTTTGCTGACTCTTGAAAATAAAGGTGCTGGCTCCTAATTTTTTTTAGTTTTATGTATCCCTGGTAAAAATTGAGGACTTGGCCCGAATAGGGCCTTTAACGAGCAGTGAAGGTACCCAGTAATCGACGGACGTCGTTAATAGAAGGAAACACTAACCCCCACAATTTTCGGCCCATCTTGTCAGTCACTACTGTTTCCCCTCTCTCATTCTTCCCCTTTCAGAGATGACAGTCGCTGGCCAAGTCTGCGACTTAGATAAGTGAAGGTACCTAGTTCTCAGCGGAAGTCATTAGTAGAGGGTAACTCTAACCTATCTTTAGTGGTGAAACTTGGACAAAGTTTGCGAGCTCGATAGCTTAAGGCATTTCTCTAAAGAGCTCCCGGTAGCCGAAGATCTCCGCAACCGGCTTCAGCACCTCACAATTCTCCTATACGCTACAATTGCCTCCTTGTCGATCAGGCTTCGCTTCACCTCGATCCAGACATTCCCGTTACCCCTTACTTATATCTTCCGTCCTAACCTCATTACATCTTCAACTAGCTTCAATCAGTCATGGAGCAAAAAATTTAAACACTTGAGGTTTTCTCAATCACACTCAACAGCACTCCCGTTCCCCTACCCACGGCTCAGCGGAGGAATAAATTGTTGAAATAAATACCTGTATCTGTAAACAGGGCTTTTCATTTCTACATTGTTGCATCACCCCTCCCACAAGCTTCGGCCAATTTGTCCCTTCACTCCGTTTCCTCTGTCTACACCTGTGACCACAGCAAGCAGAGGGACGTCTACGGAGACCGGCGACGATAACATGTTATTAAAAATGTGAGAGTATTCTTTGCAAGCTCCATGTATTCATGCATTGTTTTGATCCAAATCTGATCTAAACTCTGCGAAATATCTAAATTCAACATTCTATCAGTAGGTACGTAACGGTTCATATTTCAATAACATCTTTAGTAATTTTTTTACTGTAATTTCATTCGGCTGAACGCAACAATCTAAAAATGGATTTAGTAACCATCTGTGACAATCATATTAATTTGAGTCTCTTCCGGAAAATACTCAAAAGGCTGTTGTGTAGAATTTGGAAACTTTATAGCATGTTCGCAAAACAAATACAGTGATTGTATAATCATAAGTAGCTAAACCTTCAAAGTACTTTAATATACCGCGAAACATCACATTCCTTTTTTGTAAAGTAATGTCAATGAGAAATCAAGTTTCTTTAAAAATATTTTCATTTCATCCATGCCTCTTACTATGCTAACATCGTGGCCTTGGAAACTACTACACAAATTCTCTGTCATTAACAAATAATAACCATAACAGAGAATTCTGCAAGTTCTAAAAATTAATAATCTTTACATAAATTATTCGTCTAACGTGCAAACAAACTGTGGAGTTCCGGCCGAATAGGTTACTCCTATGAGTGCGCTCCTTGTATTATAACATAATACAGCCTATGTAGAACATGGAGTAAGGCCACGAAGGGAAAAAACCAAAGGAGAAAAATTCGATCCGGTGCTCTGGATTGTGCATTGGGGGCTCGTCCCCCCCCCCGTGCAGGAATGAATTTTTCTCCGTCACTAATAAATACCATCTCGCTATCACCAATTCCATCGACGCTACATAACCCAATATATAACGTCATTAAATATCCAGCTAAAAAAATAACGTACAATTTTGTATCGCACAACAGGTGCTTAAAATGACGGCCACCAACATTTAGCATTTACATTTCCTATGCATATTTAATAATTGATTAAATGGCGATCTTACTCGTGTTAATTATGTAAGCATGTGTGGCTTACAGCTGTTTCGGTGTTACTTGACACCATCCTCAGAGCCCACTAGATATATTTACTAATATTTACATGTATCAATTACATGAGGCAATGTTTTGCTAGATGATTTATTTTCTTTACTTGGTTATTTTACGACGCTGTATCAAGTGCGAGGTTATTTAGCGTCGACGGGATCGGTAATAGCAACATTATATTCGACGAGATGAGTCAGTGATTCGCTATAGATTATGTTATATTCGGTCGGGGAAAACCTCGGACAAAACAACCAGGTAATCAGCCAAGCTGGAATCGAATCCACGCCCGAGCCCAAGTACGGATCGGCAGGCAAATGCCTCAGCCGCCTAAGCTAGGACGGTAGCCTTATTGACTTAAGAAAATAATGTGGAAATGTAAATCATGATTTAAATAGGTGTAAGTAAATGTAAATAATAAATGTAGCCTACGTAATCTATAAAACAGTAAGCGATAGCGATAGACACGTTTATGTTCATACTGTCATCCTCCGAGGAGTTTAGTGCTGAGAGGAATGTGGTTCCAACTAGTCTAACGCGGTACTGGCGTGGAAGAGAGCAGTGACAGCGGCAGTCTGGAAGGAAGTACAATCATACTGAAAACATTCGCCCAATTCACGAGAGCAGTATGCCCATTAGTTTTCTAACGTATTTTTGGCGAGATAGAGATACAACCATTCGTACTTACGTGTTCAGAGAAGGAAAGTATTTTAGAAAATTTATTTATTTATTTATTTATTTTTATTTACTTATTTATTTATTTATTTATTTATTTACTTATTTATTTATTTATTTATTTATTTATTTATTTATTTATTTATTTAGTTGGGTGTAGTTAAGGCCATCATACCACCAGAAATGTAAATACAATAAAATAAATAAAAAGAAAAATCATAATACAACTACAATAATTTAAATGAAAAGAAGATTATACTATACAATTTAGTGATTAGTAGAATTGAATTAAATTTGTAAAGTAATCAATTTAAATATACTGTACTGCTGAACTCACTTGAGAAGTAAAACTATTTGATTTGTATTGTAAGATATCACCAACAAATGTTTTTCGCATGACATTATAGGAATCTGTTTTTCACGATACCAATCACACATATTCCAAAATTCCAATAGAATAAAACCAAAAACTTTTCCACAGCATGTTTCGTTAAACATGACTTGTAACGGTGAAATATTTGATATGAGTAATTCATATAATATTAACATAGCTAACATCAGGGAGATATTTAAGCAAAAATTGCAACAATGTATGTAATATATTAATAAGAAAACCATATAGGCTTAGGTAAACAATGTGTATATGAAATATTCACACAGTACTACAAACTGAAGACTGCATATTTTTGGACGATTAATACTTCCCACTCTGCTCGGCTCGGCTTGGCTGTAGCAACAAAAGAATCTACCTGCAACCCCCCCGCACCGATGGCAAGAGTACCTCAGGTCCTAGCACTAAAATCTTCAGAGGAAGAAAGTAGGTCTATCTGCTTAATATGACTTTGCAGACCCCACGCTCCCCATCTCAAATGTTCTCCAGAGCGACCCCTATTTCCTGATTAATTTTTGCAAGTTTTTACTGAATCATCCTGTACTATCTTACTTTTTGGCCTTTACACACGGAAAACTTTTTTCTGTTATTTTACAACTCTCACATTATGTATATATTTGTCCTGTTTTACTTCACAGGAAGATACAGATGAGAAAGCTGAGGTTGATAACGTCCTAGATCACGCAGAAAATCCTGTCGGAAATAACAGAGGAACTACACCAAGAAACACAGATATTCCAATTTCTGAGAAGGAAAAATGGCTCAGAGTGCTTTTGAAGTTTGGGATTGCACCAGGCTTCATTTGGACTAGGCCACTTGATTTCTTTTAGGATAAAACTCCTAGCTTTTTAAGGTCATTACATAACAATAAAAGCTTTTCAATTTGTCCACCTCTGTAATAGTACTAAATTTTTATGAAACTCGCAAATATCCATTTGCTTAAATATAATCAGTTTCATAATATTTTACACACTTTTCACCTTACCTTCACCAATGTAACGGTAGTTGTTTTAAAAATGTTCTGTAGAACTGTACTGCATAAATTCCATATAAATGTACCAACGTTAACTTGCAAGCATCTTTAAAACTTACACCCTGGACTTACTTTTCAGTTTTGTTCCCTGAATCCACCTCAACAATGAATTGTGTAGAAATTAGGAATACAATATTAACAAAATAAAAAGAAAAGTATTCTTCATTGTTTAGTCAACTGCCTGAAGATAAGTTGAAACCTTACAAATGACACCAATAAGGCAACATTCTTGAGTAAAGTTCTGCGTCTGGTTACCAAGAGTCTCCAAGAAACCCGCAACAATATAGGTAGAGCCCGGTCGCAAACTCGTGTCCCTAACATGCGCGAGCCTCTTTCTGAGGTTTCGGAGTGGGAGGTTCTGTGTGTATGGGTGACTGCTCAATCATAGAAGCGTACTGTTCAAACACCCCCCAGCAAGACTCTTGGGCGAGTCAATGTAAGTGGATGCCAAATTGCCTTGCGCACAGAAACCACGAGTTTCTGATCAGTCTCTATGTACGGAGTATAGATCGGCGGCACCTGCACGGTTCAAGACTGCGGTTCAGTGCACATATGAAAACAAAACAAAGCTAGGCGCCTGGAGAGTAGTACAATAATGAAAGAATTTTGTAACAGCACTTCATGAGGAAAAGAAAAAAAATTATTTTACCAGAAATATGGAGAAATTTTCAGTTGAAACACTTAGTGTTTACAGCAATTTATTGTAAAATGTACAGGCTCGTAAACCACGCGCTCATGATTTGTTTTATTTAAAGTTTGTGCTGATTTTTATGCTTTTCCATTTGTCGGCGACTAAAAAGGTTCATGTGGCGCTTGAGTTTATTGAGTTAAAGATTTTTTAAGACTTCGATTTCTTTTATATCACTGCGACTAATACACAATGATAACAAAAACGTTTGTAGCAAGAAATTCGAATGTGCTTTCTGAATTAATATTGTTAGATTTGTTGCGCATCTTAAGTTATTGTCACTACACAGCTTCAATGAAGAGCACAAAGCGTTTCGGAGAGCGTATATTTGCATTCCACAAATTAATATTTGAGAAAAATTCGCTCCGGCGCCGGGGATCGAACACGGGTCCTTGGTTCTACGTACCAAGCGCTCTGACCACTGAGCTACGCCGAATTCAATCTACAGCGACGGATCGAAACTTCCTCCTTCAAGTATCATTATCTTAGCTCGAATGGTTTTATCATTGCATTTTTGGGCAAAGTGTGCTGACTCTTGAAAATAAAGGTGCTGGCTCGTAATTTTTTTTTAGATTTATGCATCCCTGGTAAAAATTGAGGACTTGGGCCAAATAGGGCGTTTAACGAAAAATGGTGTTTTCAGATAAACTTGATTTATATGTTATGGAGCTTCCTAAGCGGTTCCAATTCACGTTAAACAATATTCTGGAACATATCGCTATTTAAATTTATTTTGAAATATATGTAATAACGCAAACTGTTGAGAAACAGCATCACAGGCCTTTTCCGACAAAAATGTTATTTGTAATTAATATGCTTAACAGATTTGTGAACTCTAAAAAAACTGGGTAATTAAAGGACATAATATGTTTACATCAGTTATATCATAGTCTCTTAAATCATAACTCCCCTTTCTATTCATTGCACTTCAATAATTAATTGCGCACTCTAATGGAAATGGAGAACACATAATTTAGAGATGTATGAATACAAATAAGTTCATTTTTCTACTTCTCTTTCTTCTTTTCTTTGTTATCATGCGTCATCAGACGTGTCTGTTGTGCTGTTGAAGCTGTTGTCATTTCTTCAAACACTATGCCATATCATACTTTTCCTCCTTCATCCAAGAATGGATAGAGACTTCTTACGTCCTTTTCCTTGAAGGGGTTAATAGGCAATGGCTTTATTTGTGGTGGCTTCAAACTCTTCATCTCTAACAATTCCAATGGAGTCTTTCAGGCGTTAAAGGAATGAAACATGATGAGTACGAGGCTGACGCTGAAACTACAGCAGATGACTCTAGAGAAGCTGTTGGTATTTACGCAACAGGAAGGTCACTCCTTTGCGGACAAGAAGCAAGAAGGGAATCTTGTTTAATTTTAGCACCCATATCCCAAAATAATCGAAGAAGGGATTGTTGATCATCTTCAGACATGTTGCGATGACACGTTTTAAGAAAACACTTTCTTATCGCAACAAATGATTTTCCTGCCATTTGAGTTCCTTTAGTAATCGGGTATGATTTAACACTGTTTCTATTAGTTTTCCGTTCTTCTATTTTCCACTTGATTTTGTCTACAGCTTTCTTTCCTCTTTTCTTTTCAGACATGGTTTACGTGTAGCACAAGACTAACTCAAGAAACAAACTGAGCTAGCCAGATACACTACGCAAGCGCAGCACTATGACAAAACACGTCTCCTGTCGCGTGTAATGAACCTAGATATACAAAACATTACTACAATGTACTGCTCACACCCTACTTACAAATTCAGCAATAATCGGAAAAGGGGCGAATAGCTGTAGGCGCCCTTATTCGGCCCATGTCCTCAATTATCTTTCACTACACATAAGCCGTCTTTAAATAAACACTTCTTTATACAGTTATTTAATCCAAGTGGTATTTTATACATGATTATTATTTCTGTTGATCACTGACTTGTACATACATGTACACGAATAAATCGACGTAAACACACAGAGGGTATCGGAGCGTGCACCGTGAACTCTTGATTCACAACTTGCTCTCCGTACTAAACTAGTATGATAGGTATACACATAACTTTTATTCAAAGTAACCAGACACACGACTCTACTCATGAGTAAATTAAGTAGCCACTACCTGCAAGTTCGCCGTTAACAGAAAGAAAACACAATTTCATTCACAACGTTATTTGAAGACACAGCAATTTTTCAGCTATTTTTTCAGCATATTCCCCACCGGAACCGAGACATTTGTCATATCATGGGATCGACAGAGAGGTGCAGACGGTTGTCAAATCCCAGATGGCAGACTTCTACGACACAAGGATACAAAAATTGATCCCATGGTATCACAAATGTCTCCCTTGCAGTG
Source organism: Periplaneta americana (assembly GCF_040183065.1). NCBI lineage: Eukaryota > Metazoa > Arthropoda > Insecta > Blattodea > Blattidae > Periplaneta > Periplaneta americana. The sequence goes on from NC_091118.1 coordinate 185,677,758, forward strand.
GATGATATTTTGACAAATATCGCAAAAATTTCTGTATCTGTTCCAATAAATATCTCCATGCAATTCAGCTTTTTTTTGTAAACGGGCCCACGGAAAACCAGTTTCTGGACTGCCACGTAATTGTAGTCGACTGGCCAAAATTTGTATAAGCGCTTCTTTTGACATTATTTACATGATGGAAGATGAATAATTAACTCTTTAATCTGCACCCATCAAAATGTTTCCTTGTAAGCTTGTTGTTACTTCCTCGCCCATACTCAACGTAATCCATAATGGTAAAAATTTGTTCTTCAGGCCACACCATCCCCATCCTCATGTTCATTGTCAGGCAGGTGTCCGAGTTTATGATCGGTGTCCAGTATTTTCTTGCCACTCAAAACTTCAAAGGCTCGGTAGAAACTTTATAAAGAAAGTGTCAAGAGCCTTCAAACAAAAAAAAAAAAAACTCCAAGATTAAGCACGGTTTAGTCAGTGGTCAATACCTATCGCTGAAATGGGTAAAGTGTAAGGACTGTATCGCAATATTCACAGTTGTGTAGAAGGGAGAGGCAGAAAGCATACCCTCCAGCAACCACATATGCACGCCAGTGCATCTATTATTCACGGGTAAGGGACGCTAGCCTGTGGATGCACTTAGCTTATGGCCGCTGCATCAGACAGTTCATCCACGACTAAATCAACTGTACCGGTATTTTCATATGTACATTTATATTTTAAACAACTAAAAAATTAGTGGGACTAGCTAACAGTGAGAATTCCACACAAAATCCACACAGCAATAAAAACTTCACATATTTTGTGAAATTGCACACAGTCTCGCAACACTGATTTAGCATTTACATTTGCTATGCATATTTAATAATTGATTAAATGGCGATCTCACTCGTGTTAATTATGTAAGCATGTGTGGCTTACAGCTGTTTCGGTGTTACTTGACACCATCCTCAGAGCCTACTAGATATATTTACTAATATATACATGTATCAATTACATGAGGAAACGTTTTGCTTGATGATTTATTTTCTTTATTTGGTTATTTTACGACGCTGTATCAAGTACGAGGTTATTTAGCGTCGACGGGGTCGGTAATAGCAACATATTCGACGAGATGAGTCAGTGATTCGCTATAGATTATCTGATATTCGGTCGGGTAAAACGTCGGACAAAACAACCAGGTAATCAGCCAAGCTGGAATCGAATCCACGCCGAGCCCAAGTCCGGATCGGGAGGCAAATGCCTCAGCGACTGAGCTATGACGGTAGCCTTATTGACTTATGAAAGTAATTTGGAAATGTAAATAATGATATAAATAGGTGTAAGTAAATGTAAATAATAAATGTAGCCTACGTAATCTGTAAAACAGTAAGCGATAGTGATAGACACGTTTACGTTCATACTGTCATCCTCTGAGGAGTTTAGTGCTGAGAGGAATGCGGTTCTGACCAGTCTAACGCGGTACTGGAGTGGAAGGGAGCAGTGACAGCGGCAGCCTGAAACGAAGTACAATCATACTGAAAACATTCGCCCAATTCACGAGAGCGGTATGCCCATTAGTTTTCTAACGTATTTTTAGCGAGATAGAGATACAATCATTCGTACTTAAGTGTTCAGAGAAGGAAAGTATTTTAGAAAATTTATTTATTTATTTATTTTTATTTATTTTTTTTATTTACTTATTTATTTATTTATTTATTTATTTATTTATTTATTTATTTAGTCTCGTGAAGTTAAGGCCATCACACCACCAGGAATGCAAATACAATAAAATAAATAAAAAGAAAAATCATAATACAACTACAATAATTTAAATGAAAAGAAGATTATACTATACAATTTAGTGATTATTAGAATTGAATTAAATTTGTAAAGTAATCAATTTAAATATACTGTACTGCTGAACTCACTTGAGAAGTAAAACTATTTGATTTGTATTGTAAGATATCACCGACAAATGATTTTCGCATGACATTATAGGAATCTGTTTTTACGATACCAATCACACATATTCCAAAATTCCAATAGAATAAAACCAAAAACTTTCCCACAGCATGTTTAATTAAAAATGACTTGTAACGGTGAAATATTTGATATGAGTAATTCATATAATATTAACATAGCTAACATCAGGGAGATGTTTGAGCAAAAATTGCAACAATGTATTTAATGTATTAATAACAAAACCATATAGGCTTAGGTAAACAATATGTATATGAAATATTCACACAGTACTACAAACTGAAGACTGCATATTTTTGGATGATTAATACTTCCCACTCCACTCGGCTCGGCTTGGCTGTAGCAACAAAAGAATCTACCTGGAACCCTCCGCACCGATGGCAAGAATACCTAAGGTCCCAGCACTAAACTCGTCGGAGGAAGACAGTAGGTCTATCTGTTTAATATGACTTCGCAGACCCCACGCTCCCCATCTCAAATGTTCTACAGAGCGACCCCTATTTCCTGATTAATTTTTACAAGCTTTTACTGAATCATCCTGTAGTGTATGTCTCAGTTTTTGTCCTTTACTTCCGGAAAACTTTTTTCTGTTATTTTACAACTCTCACATTATGTATATATTTGTCCTGTTTTACTTCACAGGAAGATACAGATGAGAAAGCTGAGGATGGTAACGTCCTAGATCTCGCAGCAACTCCTGTCGGAGATAACAGAGGAACTACACCAACAAACAGAGATATTCAGATTGCTCAGATACAAAAATGGCTCGGCGTGATTTCAAGGCTTGGGATTTTACCAGGCTTCACTTGGTCTAGGCCACATGATATCTTTTAGGATAAAAATCCAAGTTTTTTTAAGTCATTATATTACAGTAAAAGCGTTTCAAGTTGTCTACCTCTGTAATAGTACTAATTTTTTTATGAAACCGGCAAATATCCATTTGCTTATATATAATCAGTTTCGTAATATTTTACGCATTTTTCACCTTAACTTCACCAATATAACGGTAGTTGTTCAATATGTTCTGTAGTATTGCACTGCATAAATTCCATACAAATGTACCAACGTTAACTTCCAAGCATCTTTAAAACTTTCACCCAGGGCTTACTTTTCAGTTTTGTTCCCTGAATCTACCTCAACAATGAATTGTGTTGAAATTAGGCATACAATATCAACAAAGGAAGAAGAAAAGTATTCTTTATTGTTTAGTCAACTGTCCGAAGATAAGTTGGAACCAGGCTTCGAGACTTGGTACCGAGACAATAACATTACTGTGCATGTACTATAGGTTGTTGACTCGCTGCAGGTAGTGAAAGGTAGAGATGTGTTGCGGTAACAACGTTGCTATTTAGAATAGAGTACGGTATTATAGGGGAACACACATATGTACATTCAGAAAGTAAATATACATTGCACAATGGCAATGTTAGAAGAATGTGAAAAGTATTTATTATCCTGCCGTTTATGAGCATTTCTGTTTAATTATACACAGTGTTAATGGTGGAAATAAACATGTAGGAATCTTAATTTCTTCATTGATCTATTGGTCGTCTTTAGGAAATGCAGTTACAATACTGAATTCACGGTACTACAAGATACATTTTCAGTGTCTCAAACGTAAATATTTTTCGCTTATCTGCCAAATACAGTTTGTATTGTGAAAAGCTGTATTCTACGTTGCATGACGTGATAGGAGTAAAACGAAGAAACCTAATATCATTGCAGTCTCTATGAGACAGTCCTTTATTCTCGGGTGACTCCATGCCCATTAATTTCCTGTTTATATTACACAATGTTTCATATCCGTTGTTTTTACATAAAATTGATTTCCACTTCTGTTTCACACATTCAGTAACCGGTATACTTGGTGTCTCATTAAATCTGTGTCATTTTCTCAACTAATTTGAGGGCTTCCGGCATCTCTTGCTCTGACTTTTTTAACAATGGAATAATTTCAGACACAGTTTGAAAATAGGTTTGTATGAAAACCAAATTATTCATCAGAACCTTCAAATCCAGAGCGTTTTCCTTTGCGTATTTGTTGGCACTCATTCTACAGTACCCCCACCCACTGTACGGTTTACCACTATACTCAGTACGCCGTTATGCGCATTTCCCACTGAACTGCTCAATTGGGTCCGAAGTCTCGAAGCCTGGTTGGAACCTTATAAATGACATCAATAAGGCAACATTCTTGAGTAAAGTTCTGCGTTTAGTTACCCAGAGTCTCCAAGAAACTCGCAACAATATAGGTAGAGCCCGGTCGCAAACTCCTGTCACTAACATGCGCGAGCCTCTTTCCTGAGGCTTCGGAGTGGGAGGTTGTGTGTGTACGGGTGACTGCTCAATCATAGAAGCGTACTGTTCAAACAACCCCCACCAAGACTCTTGGGCGAGTCCATGTAAGTGGATGCCAATTTGTCTTTCGCGCAGATCCCACGAGTTTGCGATCGCTCTCTATGTACGGAGTATAGATCGGCGGCACCTACACGGTTCAAGACTGCCGTTCAGTGCACATATGAAAACAAAACAAAGATAGGCGCTTGGAGATTAGTACAATTATGAAAGAATTTGGTAGACAGCATTTCATTAGGAAAGGAGAAAATTTATTTTATCAGAAATATGGAGAAATTTTCATTTGAAACACTTAAAAGTGTTTACAGTCATTTATTGTAAAATGTAGAGACTCGTAAAGCACGCGCTCATGATTAGTTTTATTTAAAGTTTGTGCTGATTTTTATGCTTTTCCATTTGTCGGCGACTAAAAATGTTCATGTGGCGCCTGAGTTTATTGAGTTTAAGATTTTTTAAGACTTCGATTTCTTTTATATTACTACGACTAACACACAATGTTAACAAAAACGTTTGTAGCAAGAAATTCGAATGTGCTTTCTGAATTAATATTGTTAGATTTGTTGCGCATCTTAAGTTACTGTCACTACACAGCTTCAATGAAGAGCACAGAGCGTCTCGGAGAGCGTGTATTTGCATTCCACAGATTAAAATTTGAGGAGAAAAATTTGCTCTGGCGCCGGGGATCGAACCTGGGTCCTTGGTTCTACGTACCAAACGCTCTGACCACTGAGCTACGCCGAATTCAATATACAGCGCCGGATCGAAAGTTCATTGTCAGGCATCTGTCCGAGTCCGTGAGCGGTGTGCAGAATTTCCTTGCCACTCAAAACTTTGAAGGCCCGGGAGAAACTTTATAAAGAAAGGGGTCAAGAACCTTCAAACAAAATGATAAAATCCAAGATTAAGCACGGTTTAGATCAGTGGTCGTTAGGAATCGCTGAAATGGGAAAGGGTAAGGACTGTATCGCAATATGCACCGTTGTGCAGAAGGGAGAGGCAGAAAGCATATCCGCAAGCAGTCACGGTTGCACGCCAGTGCATCTCTTATCACGGGTAAGAGACGCTAGCCTGAGAGTGTACTGTGCTGATGACAACAGGTTTAGACAGTCCATCCACAGCTAATCAACTGTACCGGTATTTTCATATCTACAGTACATTTATTTTTTTAATCAACTAAAAATGTAATGGGCTAGCTGTGAGAATTCCACACAAAATCCACACAGCCAATCATTCCACACAACAATAAAAATTTCACATATTTTGTGAAATTTCACACAGTCTGGCAACACTGATTTTAAGTGATCATCCATCCCTTCCTCCTGTAAAAGAACATGAAACCTAATTGTAAGGCCCTTTAGACGACGAACTAATAGTTCATGAAGAAGTGCCCTGAACGACGAAGGAATTGCAAAAAAAAAAAAAAAATTGAACGCAAATGATGAGAAAGACGAACGCAGTGATGTCGACCGTGAAATCCCTGCAACAGAAGAAGGAATAGATGATCCCGTTTTCAACACACACTGAAGCACTAAGATATCTTGTTGTTACTTAGTTACCATTGCAGTGCAGTTTTGCGAAAGCTTTGGAATTATATTGCTCTAAATTTTTAATGCAAAATATATTGTATTTGCAATTTGAAAATATGAACATGCAAAAAATGTAGTACAATACACGTTTCTGAAGTGCATTACAAAATCTCGGAAATTAAAAAAATTCGCTCTGCTTGTTTTTCAAACTTTTTCTCGATTTTGTAAAAAGCACTTCCCAACGTTGTATCGTAATACACTGTTTCAATTCTTTCTGGCTTCTTAGACTGGCCTTCCTTTCTGATATATTTTTTTCAAATACTTAGAACACTTCAAATATTAGTATGCGAAGCCAAGATGTTAACAGCCAGAGATAAAATCGATGGATTTATAAGGAAACTTGCTCTCTGGTAGACGTTACTTGACAAAAAGAAAATTTATTCATTCCAGTGCATTAAAGAACTTACGGAAAATTTAGCTACATATCGTATATCACGAGGAATTGTTAGTTTGTTTTTGCGGACATACAATTAACTTTGTACAATTTTAAACAAGAGTTTTTTTTAATATCTTCCGAAAGAAACTCAATACAATCATGACAGTGATCCGTTTCTAACAGTTGCATTCATCTGGCTGAAATTATATATATATATATATATATATATATATATATATATATATATATATATATAATTTAATTAATCAATTTCTTCCTGTAACCACTACAGGTTGCCGTCGACAAAGAGTACCATGATACAATAGAGTAAAAGCCTTGAGGCTTAGTGATAAATTGTTGTTAGAGTGAAAAAGAAAGAATTTGAATTATATTGAAACACATGATGTTTAACGAAGTAACGTCAAGGAGATGCGAATTAGTCATGGTCCATATGTATGATGCCTGAAAATAGCTATTGAGCCTTTGAGTGCTGCAATTGTTAGATCTCTTAAAATAATTTTATGCAGGGCAAAAGATTTACAGAAGTCGACTAGGAACCGGGGTATGGTCCCACGGGCTCCTATCATTAGTCCCGTAATGACGATGGATTCCAGATGGTATTTGTCCTTATAAAAACTGATGGAAGGTTCATATATATTCCTTTTTTCCTCGTTTACTTCTTCTGGCTGGTGTTCGTGCGATTCGAATCTCACAGTAGGGTCTATGATGTAACCTTCAAGAGAGGGAGGTTTAAATGCAATTATGTCAATTCTTCGATTACTGCCCTCACTGGATATGCCGTGTACTTCTTCATATACTGAATAACCTTTGTTCCTTAAGGCAATTGCTATTATAGATCTTACTGTATGATGCCGCGTATTTCGTAGATATATATACATATATATATATATATATATATATATATATCGAGATTATCGAAATATGAGTCGACCTGGTTGGCGAGTTGGTATAGCGCTGGCCTTCTATGTCCAAAGTTGCGGGTTCGATCCCGGGCCAGGTCGATGGCATTTAAATGTGCTTAAATGCGACAGGCTCATGTCAGTAGATTTACTGGCATGTAAAAAAAACTCCTGCGGGACAAAATTCCGGCACATCCGGCGACGCTGATATAACCTCTGCAGTTGCGAACGCCGTTAAATAAAACATAACATTTAATTTCGAAATATGTGGTTACTGGTGGAAGGTTAGAAGTATCATTTTTTTGCAGTATAGATTAGTTTTAGATCAAAAGAATGCAAGAATAGGTCGAGCTTGCAAAAGAAACTCTTTCAATTTTGATAGCATTTGCAAATTCGTATTTATGCAAAATAAATTTCGAGTATATGATTTCCATCAAAACAAAAGTGAGAAATCTCCTTAAAAGTGGAAATGATGCAATTGAACAGAGAGCGAAGATTTGAGAAGCTACTTTCTCAAAAACAGACACATTTATAGCATTATTTTTCACTTTAGCTATAACTTTCTCATTTTATTTTTATGTTCAATTTTGTTTATGTTTCTCAATACAACATACTCGTAAATAATAATACCGGTATGTATTTTTCTGTATGTGATTTGATCCTGGTTGAGGGAAGAGACGGCCTGATAGCCTTAACTCTGCCAGGGAAAATAAAACTATTATTGTTATTACTATTATTATTATTAAATGTGTTAATATAAGGCACATTTTGTTTTATTTCTAAATCATTTCGCGTCCCCCCTCAGCTCTTTACACGACCCACACTTTGGGAAACGTTGGGCTAACCCTTACTCCCTCTCTGAATCCGCCTATGAATGTCAATAATTCAAATGCCGTAATAGAACTATTTCAATTATACGTAGAGGGAATAATATAATTGCGCAACTGTGCAGATTTTAACAGGTTATTCCAGCGGCCCCGGGTACGATTCCCGGTCAGGACGAGTTGCCTAGGTGAGGTTTTTCCCCCCTCACTCCTATGGATGAATATCAGGTAACTTTATCAGGCGGTTCGAACCCCACTCATCTTCGCCACTTCCTTTCCTCCCCATCACCCTTTCCTCATCATTCCGTTTCTGGTTTTTCAGATCATTCTACCGGCGGACTCCCGAAGCTGCTGACTCTCTCGACCGGCCTCCGTAGAATGTAGTTCAGCGAGGTTGGATAGCTTCTGCAATGGCACCCAAGGCGGGCCTACTCGGGGGAGGAGTTTCCCCTCGGACCGACAGGGAGGCCTTGGGAGAATTTGCCGAAGCAGGAATGGTATATGGATTCTGTCGGTTGTAGGGACCGGTCGTTAAGGGAGTCATGTGGTTAGGGCAGTGCGCGTAGGGGATCTGTGGCACGAAACTCATTCCATATCGAGGGTTAGGGCAATAGATCTCCATTTGTCACAGTGCTGGGCCATCCGTGCCCCCCCTCAGTTAAATTCCATTCCATTTCATTCCATATGGTAAAGAATGGGTAGAACGGAGAAAAATTCTCCCCGGCACCGGGACTCGAACCCGGATTTTCAGCTCTACGTGCTGACGCTTTAGCCACACCGGATTCCAGTTCCGATACCGGATTGGAACTTAAACTGAGATGTGTTTTGTTTGAAGTTCACATAACAAAATATTATTTGACGACTCTCACATTACGTATATATTTGTCCTGTTTTACTTCACAGGAAGGTACAGATGAGAAAACTGCTAAGGAGAGACCGGTTGATAACGTCCTAGATCTTGCAGCAACTCCTGTCGGAGATAACAGGGGAACTAGAAGACCAAGAAACAAGGCTATTCCGATTTCCCAGTCAATAAAACGGCATCGCCAGTTTTCAACGTTTCACTTTCGCTTTATTTCGTTTAGACCACACGATATTATAATGGGGTAACTGTTAGTTTTTTTAATTTATTATCATATTACAGTAAAACAGTTTGAAGTTGTCCAAATCTGTAACATGACTAAATTTTTATGAAACCGGCAAACTTTCATTTGCTTGTATATATATATATATATATATATATATATATATATATATATATATATATATATATATATATATATAAATAATTTACTCTGTAATATGACCACTTGTCTAACTTGAATCTTGAACTCAGTTTGGTAATATTTTATGCACTTTTCACCTTAACCTGACCAATGTAACGGTAGTTCTTCAAAATGTTCTGTAGCACTGTACTATATAAATTCCTTTTAAATGTACCAATGTTAACTTCCGAGCAACTTTAAAACTTACATTTGCTGAACTTATCATTTTTGCTATCCTGGGTCTACCTCAACAATGAAATGGTGTTCAAATTAAGAATATGATATCAACAAAGAAAGAAGAAAGTATTCTTTGTTGTTTAGTCAACTGTCCTAAGATAAGTTGGAACCTTATAAATGACACCAATAAGGAATCACTCATGGGTAAAGTTCTGCGCTTGGTTACCTAGAGCAGTGATGTCAACTGATGCCAATTAGGAGCAAGCGCGCGCTTTAGAGCCCAGGAGAGCCTGAGCGCTTTGCAGCGGAAAGGAAAGAGACAGACGAAAGAGGTAGTATATGCCGCTTGGTCGAGCTATATTCAGGGATGGCCTGAACTGATTCAATGGATAAAGGGAAGAGAACTTATTAAAACTGTATCCATGTTAATTTTTAGATTTGTCTGAGAAGTATAAGTGCATTATAAGAATGTAAGTTTTAATTTTAATGCTCATTTTTCACAAGTTTGCTTTTTTATTCAAAAGGAATATTTTCTCAACTTTTTTACAGAAAAGTGAAATCTTCAGATATGTTTGTTTAGTAGCCTTACAGGTACTAAAACAATGTTTTCGTAAATCTAATATATCGTAAAATACGTATTACTGAAGAGAGTGTATTAAAATGCTTGAAAATATTCGCATGGAACATGTTTGTAAGGAAATGAATTAACAAAGCAGATACTGTTACATCAAAAACAAAAGATATGTGCATATATGTTGGTAAAATGTCAGCTCTATAGCTTCAGCAGATTTCGAGATAATTTAATATTCTGATAACGGAAAGTTGCGCACCAATATCACCTAAAAGCATAATGCGATAAGAGTTTTATTAAGTAATATTAGTTACAGTTAAAACCTATACCTAGGCAACTTTGCTTTGTACTGTAATATTGTTTTGATTACTTTTATAAGGCTAAAGATACCATCAATATCAATTTCAACTTATCATGTCATATTCAGTGTCTTTCTTTGGGATAAGACTTTCTTTATGGATGATGTGTTTAATTCACTTAGTACAGTATAGTTGTAGTTATTATGGAATTTGTGTGAATATTTCTTCTTTACTCTTTATTATGTTATTAACGTTTAAAACACAACTGCAATATTAGGCTAAGAAATAGGTGTTAGTACTTTTGTTTTACAGACAATATAGAAAATAACAAACAGAAAGAAGCCATATAAAAATAACGACATAAAATCTCACGTTCCATTTGAAGTTTGTGCACCACTGTTTTCTTAGTCCAACAGGCTGCTTATTCATACACACAACCCTTCCTCTTTCCATACATAGCGCTTGATGCCCGCGCACGACGTCAAGGTCAGAAAAATGCGCTTGCTTTGACATCACTGACCTAGAGTCTCGAAATAACTTGCAACAATATAGGTGTGTATGGAGCATAGATCGGCGACACCTACACAGTTCAAGTCTGCTGTTAATTGAACATATGAAAACAAAACAAAGATAGGCGTTTGGAGATTAGTACTATAATAGAAGAATTTGGTAGGGAACACTTCATTAGGAAAGAAAAAAAATATTTTATCAGAAATAAGGAGACATTTTCATTTGAAACACTTAAAAATGTTTAAATTCATTTATTGTAATATGTAGAGACTCGTAAAACACGCACTCATAATTTTTTTTATTTAAAGTTTGTCCTGATATTAATGCTTTTTCATGTCTCGGCGACTAAAAATATTTATGTGGCGCCTAAGTTTATTGACTTGAACGTTTTTAAAACCTTTTACGTCGCTACGACTATTACACAATTTTGACAAAAACGTTTGTAGCAAGAAATTCGAATGTGTTTTTAAATTAATATTGTTACGGTACATTTGTTGCGCATTTTAAAGTCTCGTAGAGCATGTGTTTGCGTTGGATAGATGTTTAATATATTTCAATAATGTACCCTTATCTTAGCTCGAATGGTTTTCTCATTGCGTTTGTGGGCAAAGTATGCTGACTCCTGAAAATAAAAGGGCTGGCACATTTACAATGACTTTTGATTTCTGTAAAAAAATCTTATAAGCTAATCCGTCTGCAGAAGTTCTTCTGGTTGTCATAGTTTTGAAGCATCGTGTGGCTCTTCTACCACCATTACCGCGTCACGTGACTACGGTTTAAAATTTGACGCGGGCAGAATCTATCAACTGGCCAAACGGACTATAATCAACTGTACAGGAATTTTCATATGTACATTCATTTTTTAAGCAACTAAAAATTTTAGTCGGTCTAGCTAACTGTGAGAATTCAACATAAAATCCACACAGCCAATCATTCCACACAACAATAAAAATTTCACACTTATTTGTGAAATTTCACACAGTCTGGCAACACTGATTGTAAGTGACCATCCATCCCTTCCTCCTGTAAAAGAACATTAAACCTAATTTTAAGGCTCTTTAGACGACGAACTAATAGTTCATGAAGAAGTGCCCTGAACGACGAAGGAAATGCGAAAAAAAAAAATGAGTGCAAATGAGGAGAAAGAAGAACGCAGTGATGTCGACCGTGAAATACCTGCAACAGAAGAAAGAATAGATGATCCCGTTTTCAACACACACTGAAGCACTAAGATATGTCGACCAGTTATTAATTAATTATTTCAATGCCGACGGTGGCGAATCCAAGATTTCCTAAATGGGGAGGGGCTATTCTTTCCCTTCTATTGTTTCCAGTCCCAGCCACTGCTAGGACGAATCCACTACAACCGTATTTGCTCGCGTAATTTGCGCCCCCGCGTATTTTGCGCACCCTAATTTTTAAGGGATTATTTTGAACTTTATTTTTGCTCCGTGTATTTTGCGCACACATTTTACGTACATATGTTTTTTAAGCGTAGTAGGGATTACGTACATTTTTTTTTCAGTGTAGTAGGGATTTTCCTTCCCTACAGTCCATTGTAGGTCATTCACCAGCAACTGAAGTACCTGCTTCAGAAAGAAACCCCAAATTCCCGCTACTTTAACAATGCTTGTCCTTGGTAGAGACAAGTTACCGGTATAGAAAATTAGCCCTATCGTAAATATTTGTATTTCAGTTGACTTTCAACACTTCTAATGTGCACTTGTATTTATACAGTATTTCAAGATGGGAAAGAAAAATAACAATTACACCGCGTCATATAAATTGAAAGTGATAAGTTTCGCGGAACAGTTCGCCAATCGTGCAGCTCAGAACTCAGAACAGGACCTCTTATTTGAAAAATCCGCATATTTTACGCACCCCAATTTTTCAGTGGCCAAAGTTAATTAAAAAGTGCGCAAATTACGCGAGCAAATACGGTATTCAAAGGGTGTACACTCACCCCTAACGAACGCTTTGGTAGCGTACGTATGTAAGGCAGAAATAAAACTGTTGGGTTTAATTTCATTAAAGTAAAATAATTCCGTATACTTAACTGTTGTCATATCGGCTATCCCAGTGATTCCCAAAATGTTTTAATGACGATCCACTTTTGGGTGAGATATTTGAAGACATGTAGAACTTAAACTGAAAAGGATTCAATCCGGCATCTGAACTGGGATACGGTATGGCTTAGTGGATAAAGTACGACGTAGAGCTGAAAACCCTGTTTCGAGTCTCTGTGCCAAAGAGAATTTTTCTCCGTTCTACCCATTCTTAGCCACATGTCATGCAGAATTTCTGCATAGAGAGCGCGCACGCACGCACAAGAACTACAGTAAATTTTGTTTACATTACGTAGAAACTGACTGTGTCTGTTTTGGTAAATTATGTTCTTAGGATTATATAATGATTATAATTCCATTATTTCAAATTATGTCAGTGAGGTTACACAAATGTGTAAATAAAGGGTTATAAATATTTACTAATTTTGTTCCAGTTTTTTAAACTTTACACCCAATCCTAAGCTTTTCAGGAATGGAGATTGATCTTTTGAAGATTTTGGCTAAGTTTTGAAGTTTTTGGAAATTTTGGCCAGGAAATTTGGAAAATGTCCCACTGTGTATACGTGCCATAGGTACGTCCAGCTTCATATCGGTACTCATATTCGTTGGTGTCTAGACTACCAAAATTCAGTAGAAATAAATTAGCAATGACTGTATTGATTTTGTGTAATAAAAAAGCTGCCCGAAACCAAAAGAAAAGAAAATGAGTGCGCAAATTTACTGTGTGTACGAAATAACGTAGGGGAATACCACACATTGTAAAAGGAATTGGAAAATGTTTAAATATGCTTCCACAAAAATATTAGAATCTCTCAATATCAGGTTTATGTCTTATTAAGCATAACTGGAAACAGCATTCAAAAGCAGAAAACACTTCCAGAAAAAATCAGTGCTAAGTAAAAGCTAATGGTTTAACACCTGAAACCTCCGTCGAGCCACATACAGTATCTACCGGAGCAGAAAGTTAGGCGTGTATACTACCTATATAATATGCACCTAGCGAATTAACTTATAACAGTTTCTTCCTATTCATTCACGCATCATCGAAGAAATGGCAGTTGTTTTAAATATGTGTACAAACTTGTGGACTGAATAAAAGGAAATGTGAAAACAATCTAAATGACAATTTTCCGAACTCTATTCATTTCCTATGACAGTTACGTTATAATAAACGTCAACTTTCACTCTATACCTTTGAGGAAAAGATTATGTTATTTACTGGAAAATCGTTAGTTACTTGTTTTCCCGGTCTTTCGTAATAACTGGAATAGTGATTTACAATTCTAGACAAGTAATGTAGGCGCCTCAAGTATTATAATTAGGGCTTATCACAGGTAAAACTGGCTCTGAATAAAAATAAAATAAAAGGAATGCCACAAAACGTTTGTTAAATGTATATTCTAACTTACAAGAAAAGATGAAAATTTGGCATACAGAAATTTTCAAGCCAGTGAATTATGGATCAGTTCTGTGTAGCTTTTACTGAAGAATTTCGACAGCAATTTGCTCTTCCTACATCTCTGATGAATGACTTTTGTTTCGTGGGTTATTTTACGACACTGTATCAACATCTCAGGTTATTTAGTGTCTGAATGAAATGAAGATGATAATGCCGGTGAAATGAGTCCGGGGTCCAGCACCGATAGTTACCCAGCACTTGCTCATATTGAGTTGAGGGAAAACCCGGAAAAAACCTCAACCAAGTAACTTGTCCCGACCGGGATTCAAACCCGAACCACTTGGTTTCGCGGTCAGACGCGGTCCACAGGTATGCACTGGAATGACATTGTGATAACTGCGCTTGTAATTTTGGGGTCCGATTACACAAGTTGACTGCAGCATGGTACATAGGCCGGGGACGTGAGCTAGTACGAGTACAATCACAGAATTATTCGTATTTTGAGTTTCCTTTCTTTTCTTATGCTACAATGTCTCTGTAAGTCACCGGTGTAACTCAGTCGGCTAAGGTGTTTGCCTGCCGTTCCGGAGTTGCGCTCGGGCGTGGGTTCGATTCCCGCTTGGGCTGATTATCTGGTTGGGTTTTTTCCGAGGTTTTCTCTAACCGTAAGACAAATGTCAGGTAATCTATGGCGAATCCTCGGCCTTATCTCGCCAAATATCATTTCGCTATCACCAACCTCGTAGTTGATACAGCGTCGTTAAATAACCAAGTTAAAAAAAATTGGCTTTGTATATAATATCGCTTGTCACCTCGTATGTTTGTATTAGATGATTTACATGTAATGTTCCCGTCATTCACTTCAAACCTTCGGCATTATTATTCAGCAGGTAGCCTACACTGCTTACGCATGCTACAGTAGTGACTGATTTTATTTATTTATTTATTATTTTGCTAATAATTGTAACATAAAATATAATAATATATACAGAAAAACTTTAGCTCGCCCCTGAAAGAGTACAACTCGTGCTCAGGGGCGGATTTCTGAATTGAAATTAATAATTATACAATACAATTTGTCTTATGTCTACTATGCAATTATCTATATATATAATTTGAACTGGTAATGGAAATTACGGGAAAACGGCTGAACGGATTTTAATGAGTGGCCCCTCATTTTCACGCCTGGCATCCAAAGTTTTTCGGAAAAGTAGTAGTTTTCAGTGAAATGTCAATTTTCCTACATCATTTTCCTATTTTCCAAAATCCATCTGTTGTCAGTTTTGAGAACTAATTTTATTCAATCACGGCCGACTTGATTGAATTTCAGAACAAAACACACACTACAATAAACAATAGGCTATTACACGAAGGCCATGACCTGCAGGATTGCCGACATATTTAGAGCTCAATTCAATTTGTTATTAAAAACTGATTCTGCAGTGTATAATTTTCTGAGTACAGCTGTGTATTGGATATTCAAATATACGAAACTTGAGGTGGTTTGATGACATTATTGCCATTAGAAATTAAATATTATTATAGTTAATATCATGATGCGTCTATTTTTCATTAAATTGTACATAATATTGATGCTATATTGATGACATGAAAGTGAAACGTTTTGAGGTTGTGTAAGTAAATGTAGAGAATATCTTAATTTAGATCTTCATTTCTATAATTTACTGAGTGGCTGCTATATATAACTACAAAACTTAAGTAAGATAATAATATTGTTAATAAAAATGAAATATTTCTATACTTATTAACCCAGTGGGGTTGGGTCTTTTTCATATACTTAATGGCGGTGTAGTGTAGATATTGATATGTGTCATTGTCTTCAGTATTGGCTCGAGAGAGCGCAAAAATTACAGTTCCTAAAGAAAGATAAAAAGGTATTACTTACTGATAAAATAAGAGACCTAGAAAATTTTGTAGTCTCCAGATCATTTCAGCAAGATCTCTTAGTAGGATAAAATGATTTTACTATCTACATTTCAAGTTCTACATGCAGCAGCTATACGAAAATGCTATTGTTCGAAAGCTTAGCAAACCTGACATTTTTTTAACTTTTGCCTACAATCCATAATGACCTGAAATAGCTACTGCTATCGTCCTGACATTGATACTTGCGTTTTCGCGTTGAAACTCAAAAAATGAAGTTGGATAGGTTCAAGAAAAAGTATTTGGCCTAAAAAAATCCATTCAGAGGGAGTATGTTTCATTATTATGGAAGCAAGTAACTATCAAAAAGACAAGTATTCTTCATTGAAAATAAATCTGAAAAATTTTTATTTGAACGTCTAACGAACTTAGTTTGCAGCAGCATTTGCTGCACAAGCCACTAGTAGTATATAAATTTAAATTCACAATTTTTAAATTTTTATAAAATTCATACATGACTTTTTAAATTTAATACTAGAACTACTAAAATTGACAAGATTAGGATATTTAAATATAAATTTGTTGTATATTCTTGGACCTAAATTACTACTATGATTAAATACTGTAACAGTGTTGCATTTTGGTTCAAACAATCTTAAAGAATTCATACCTTTTGTTTCATAACTATGAGAATACAATTCAAAATTATTTAGATTTTTATGCATGCATTTCATTAATACAATATAATAAATTTGTCTTACGTTAAGTACATTAAAGTCTAAAAACAAATTTTGAGATGGAAAATCAATAGGTTTAATGATGAACGAATAGTAAACTTAAAACCACCGTAATGCACCCTAAGGGTCCCCAACATTACAAGCCTAGTGATAACTGATAACTCTGATTAAAAAATCCTTTCAAATCCTAATTATTTTAATCACATGGTGCCTCATTAATGCAAGCAATTTTAATGCCATTTTCGTTTTCTTTTTAATCCAGTACTTATGTTTACACATATATACAGGGTGCGTCAGAAAGAACGGATGGATTTCACATGGCAAGAAAATTGTAAATATTCATCAAATCAAAAATTTATTGTTATCAACATATTCACCAATACATGCAGTTTATTTATGTAAAACAACATTATCCATATGATGTCCTTGGCTTTCAATACAGGCATCGAGGCGTTTTCTGATGTTCGCCATCACTTTCACAGTCATAACTGGTGCAATTGCCACGATTTCTTCACGAATCGCTGTCTTCAGTTCGTCCAGTGTATGTGATCGATGTTTACAAACTTACGCCTTCAAATGGTCCCAAAGAAAGAAGTCGCAGGGCGCGAGATCTTACCGTAGCCTCGGACAATCTCAGTGCAATAGAATTTCGTCCAGGTGATTTCTTCTTTAATGTTGAACCTGTGATAAGAAATGAAGCCACCCACCGCAAAATTGTATTCCGAGTTGGAATCCTAGCGTGACATCCGATGTCGAAATGAGTCCTGAGTGGCGATCACAGACTCTTCATTTTTAAAAAATGTCTCTACGATGAAAGCACGTTGTACACCAGACCAACACCATATTCTCAACTGAAACTGCATTCTATGGCTGACCCAACAGTCGTCGTCCCCCTCACTATATCTCTCTCCTCGTTGCGTATCGATAGTTTGAAATCCATCCGTTCTTTCTGACGCACCCTTTATTTTGTTGAGAGTATATTGAGTCCGTAAGAGCTATCCTCGATGAGAGCAGTTTCAGAATAAATAAAATAAATATAGCCAGACGTATGGGCCTATGCATAGCCTAATAAGATTGAAACTTCGATCTCGCTACGTACCACACAAGGAACTGATGTTTGATTTGTGTTGCTTTATTCCATGATGAAATGAAACTGAAAGATGGTGTAAGTTAATTTTAAAAATCTACAATATCCTTTGATTGAGATTGTGGCTGATATACAGAATGTTACCCACCCCTGTGGAGTAACGGTCAGCGCGTCTGGCCGCGAAACCACGTGACCAGGGTTCGAATCCCGGTCGGGACAAGTTACCTGGTTAAGGCTTTTTCCGGGGTTTTCCCTCAAGCCAATACGAGCAAATGCTGGCTAACTATCGGTGTTGGACCCCGGACTCATTTCACCGGCATTATCACCTTCATATCATTCAGACGCTAAATAACCTGAGATGTTGATACAGCGTCGTAAAATAACCTAATAAAATAAATAAAAAATATACGAGTTTAAAAAAAAAGTATCCAATATTTTAGGAGGTGATAGTATGCATTAAAACAATACAATAATGTCTAATAAGCAACTCAATGTGACGTCATTCATGGCAATGCATTTCTCTGTCCTACAATACAGCAGACTACCAGATAATCACACTGTAGTTGACATCCTTGGCATGGAATAATGATACGTCGCAAGAAATACTGAAAACAAAAGTCTGGTTGCGGATATGAGCGGGATTCAGCAGATATGGTGTTGTGAATTTTCGTAATCAGCATGTGTAGTCTGATGAAAATCCCCATGGAGTTGAAGAAACAAGGCATAAGCACCGATTCTCAATCAATTATTAGGACTTTCTTATTAACGTATTAAAACAAATTTCAAAGAGTGCGTGATTCCTTACGCCGAAGGGCAGAGGAATGCATTGCCATGAATGAACGTCACATTGAGCACCTCTTATGAACAAGTGTTCAGATCTCAGAAAGTATGTGTTGTAGGACCTATTTTTTATTAGACATTTTCTTGTTTTGATGCATACTAGCACCTCCTAAAATATTGTATACTTTTCTTAACACTCTGTATATGTAGCTACATCTATTATCAGGCAGTACATCTCATTTGACGATATGTGTCAGAGGAGGAACAACTGTTTGTATGCATCTGAAATCTGACTAGTGTAATATGTAACTAGTCGGCGATGTATGCAATGGAGGGGGAAAGGAACTGGTCATCATATCCCAATATCTCCTGGTCTAGTTGTCTCATAAGTGGTGTCTTTATCACTTGTGAGGTTCAAAACCTGCCTTAGGACAACTGACTAAACAACAATATCTTTGAAAATACATTATCAAATTTTAAAGTCGAGAATATATGACAGGTTAGGTTTGGTTTGTTTAGGCTTTTGGTATGTCTTGCATATTATATGCTAATGTTAAGTATACGGTTTACAACAAAATGAAGACTATACAATAAAGTTTAATGTCATGACACTCGTTTTCAATTATTTTCACTTCGGATACAATGTTTACTACGAAATGTACGTAATAAATCTGACGTAGGTATTTCAAGCTATTTTTGCGTCGCAAATTTATTAATCGAATTGATGGCTTGTCTGTGCAGACGTGATTTGATAATTATTGTCAATATTATTGTTGTATTACTCACAAGAGAAGTACTGTACTCCAACCACGATAAAGTCTCCAGGGAATGAAACGAAGCGGGGTGATGCTGTGAATGAATGTTGATGTCATAAGATGTCATAAGGTCACACACGTGGGTACTAATATCTCTATTGGCTATCTCTCAAAGCACAAACCATAACACATTTTTATACTACCGGTACCCTAGTTACAAAATTATAGCACTGTTAATCTCATGGGGTGCTATTCATAGACATTTCGCACCACGCGCTACGAGCGTACTAAGCTAGCCCCGGATATCTACTGGTTACTTGTACAGAATTCAAATCATATCATATCGCTAACACTGGTTTATGAGTAAGAAAAACGCTGATCGTCCACCGGAAGCCCGCGCTAAAAATGTCTATGAATACGGCCCTTAGTGTTTTAATCCCTCCATAAAGGAAATAACATATGGAGGAGAGCGCATGATTTTTAAACTGTCGTTATAACTCTAATATTATCTATCTACTTCGCTCCAATAGATGACGCACTAGTAAGCACATTCCTTTCACGGTTTATCTCCTGGTTGGAGAACAGTACTCGAATTGTCTGAAAGAAATATTGGATATTTCTATATGTTTAGCAAGAGCTAATGATGTAATTATCGAATCTGAGAAGAAACAATGATTTTACAAAGGTAAAGGTTAAAAGGTAACATGCCATGAAGGCACTTGGGGGGCATGGAGGTAGAGCCCCATGCCTTCCATGACCTCTGCACTAGAATGAGGGGATGTGGTCGGCACCACGCTCTGACCGCCTTTTACTCCCGGGAAAGACCCGGTACTCAATTTTATAGGAGGCTGAGTGAACCTCGGGGCCGATCTGAAAGTTTGGCAACGAGAAAAAATCCTGTCACCACCTGGGATCGAACCCTGGATCTTTCAGTCCGTAACCAGCTGCTCTACCAACTGAGCTACCCAGCCGCCCAACGATTTTACAGTGTAAATAATTAAAATGGCTAACTTGTTTTATAATTGTGTAGTTAATTATTATCTTTTTATCACATGACATACTTTCCTAAAAATTCCACAATTGAAGACATTACAAAAACAACCCTTGTCAAAATTGCTATTTTTCGGAAGAACAATAAAAATAAATAAAACAACTCATGTCAGCTGTTTCCGTACAACTGGTGTTTATCCTCGTGGCACCTGACATGTGTCATTTTTGGAGTCTATAAACATTTGAAATAGTAGCAAATGTGTCCTTAACTCAATTTAATTAAAAATGACTAGGGCTGTTTTTGTAATAATGTCTTCAATTTTTGTCTGAGATTTCTAAACTATATTCTGCAGCAATCTTGCATAACTGCTGATCAGTGAGCAGATATCTTTAACTCATTCTCTGAATTGACAAATATCGCTTTATCATCTACAAACATCCGAGAACCTAATTTGAAATGTGTTTTGAGATTGTTTTGCCATTTAGTCAACGCTGCACCAATATATGTAGATGTTAAGAGCATGTGATAATGGACACTCTTGTCTAGTTTTCCGATTAGTATTTTTATATCTTTCAATAGCAAAATGTATATTATTTTCGTACAGGCTCTGTATGACTTGAATTAAATTTTTGGATATCCTTCATTACTACATGATATCCCATAGCTTGTTCCTTAAAATCCTATCACATGCCTTAAAATAAACTATAAATAAAACATGGGTTTCAAGATTATATTCTCGTCTCTTTTGTATGACTTGCTTCATTATGAATACACAGTCAATATACAGCAACCTTTTCTGAAGCCATGTTGCTCCTCTTTCAGCAGATTTTCACTGGTGGTGTTGAGTCGTCTACTAAATAATAACCTTTGCATAGATTTTGTAGACCGACGTTAAAAAACTAATTTCCTTGTAATATTAACATCAGACTTAGGATCTGAGACAACTTAAGAATTAATTGCAATTACAGTGCAACGGAGTACAAATATAGTACCTATATGAATGTAAGTACGTAAGTTCACTGAAAGTAACACGGTATTAATTCTAAAATATATGTATTTCAAAATATTGTTGTTCATGTCTGAATACGTGTTACTGCGAAATTACATCTTTTTTTAGTAGATTATTTTACGACGCTTTATCAACATCTTTGGTTATTTAGCGTCTGAATGAGATGAAGGTGATAATGCCGGTGAAATGAGTCCGGGGTCCAGCACCTAAAGTTACCCAGCATTTGCTCATAGAAATTATATCTGTATAATCAGTCGCTAATGTAATATGTATGTTAAGCCTACTGAGAAGAACAATCTGTTAATTATTTTTAAAATACGTGGGCTACCCCTCAAAATATTATTCTTTAAGTCCAAAAATGATTTATTGCGAGATTATACTGCATTATGTATATAAAATAAAAAGTATGTAATTAATATTTTATATTATGTATTTGTAAGATGTCATTTTTCAAGTCATGTTTAAAAAGCCGGGTATGATATGTGGGCGTACAGTGGCCAAGGGGTGAAAAACTCTCCAATTTATATTATATATTTTTATTTTATTTACATATTGACCGATAGAGAAGTAAAATTTAACTCACCATGACATCCTAATGGTTCAGACTGGGAACAAGAGAATTCCCTATTTATTGTCAAATGTTTTAAACGTCAAGCGAAAGCACACAGACAGGAAATTACATGAAATGTATGTCAGCACAGCTTAAGATCAATGTAGTACATTGAGTCAATGCTAAACGGATGTAAAGGGACTGAGGGGTATTTTGTTTAGCTAAATTTCAAGACAATGCTAATTAAAAACAAAAACAGTTGAATATAAGGCACATGATGATATTTTTTCTTTTCGGTGTCTGATCTTCATCTGTTTTAAAATGAGTTAACCCTGGCAGACGTTTTGGCCAAGAAGGTCACTAATTCATGTAAGTGACGCTATGCAAAGATTCATCTTTAGGGGCGAGGAAAGCTTAGTAAAGACAGTAATTTGTTTTGGTTTTTTATAGTTCAGTTGCCGAGATCTCCTGAGTCTAGAAGCAAAAGGAAAACTCGGGCAACAGCGGGTGTTTTCAGCTAGTTTTATCATAAATTAACACGGCAATATAGAAAATCTAACAGGAAAATTACTGAATTGATAACACTATTCATTATGTTCCGAGCGAACAAGTTCGCAACAAAATTTGATCGGGTTTTGCGCCATACTAACCACAAGTCAAGAGAGTCCCGCTACTTTAGCACGCCTAGATTTGTCTGGAAATAAGCACAAAAGTGAGAATTGAATGGATCGAAGTTCCTGTTCCTTGAAGATTGACAGTTATGAGTCAACGACAAGGAAAAAGCTACAATACCAGTTTGACTTATCCTTACCAGCTCATCGTGTTGAAGGTATTCCTACGTTCAAACTAACAGACGGAAGTATGAGTTGGCATATTAGGACTGCTATGATAATTTTAGTACGTAGCTTAAACATGAAAAGGAATTACTTTGTCTTCTAGTTATTTTCTGGAAATTTCGTTGTGTAAATTCCCAGCGCACAACCATTGATTTGTGATATCTGACTAAAAAACGTGACATTTTATCAAAATACGAAAACAATACGTAACTTCACCCTCAAACCTGTTGCTCATAGTGCAAATATCGACCTTGTATTTTTTTTTCCAACGGCACTTAAAAGTGCCTCATAAAGGTTTACACTTTGATACCTCGGTTCACATTTGAAGAGAGCAGCTGAGCGGTAAAATGGGTTTCAGACGGATTTTGCTGACTAGTTTTTCAATTCTACTTATCTATTCAGGTAAGATAATAGTTTGCATAATGGAATTAAGAGATTAAGTTAATTATACAGAAAACCATACTCAAAGATAATATGATGAAGAAAAAATAAAACAAATCAAAATGGTTCAAACACGTATTTTTTCTCATTTCATCATAGCAGCATTGTTAAATTCGATGCTTATACTGTACCGTTTCAGTATATGAAATTGAAATTTATTCCAAAGGCAGGCTACTGAATCAAGTGGTAGCGTTTCCACCAGTAAAAATAAGCACGTGCTATTGTAAAAATCGTGTGCAAAAGTGTACTTCACAAGTGTAAAAAAAAAAAAGTTAGGGCGTAGATCGTTTCTGACGTTCATTACGAATGAAGAGCGAAATACATTTTATAAAGTCTTGAAAATTTTGAAAGAGAGAAGGTTTATCCTCAAATACAGAGTGAATGCAAATCATTGTAGTGGTTTCATGATTTTTATGGTCATATTATTAGAGATATGATCGAGTTTGATGTTATAAGACAAGTATCTCTCAAAGTTATGTTTTAACTGTCCGAGAGGTGTATGTTTCTGCTTGCAGCCGCGAGAGTGCTATAGTTGTAAGATGGCGACGAATAGTCAGAGAGCTTATGCTATTCTCGAATTTCTTTCAAGTCACTCTGTCACAATGGTGTACCACTCAATTGCATTCGGCGATGGTATAAACAGTTTAAAGTTAAGGAATGCATTTGTAAAAGGAAATCAACGGTCTACCTGTTGAGTCTGAAGAAACAGTTGAACGTTTGCGGATCAGTTTCGCGCGTAGCCTACAAAAATCGACTCGCAGAAGAAGCAGTAAATTAAACATTCCACAATCGACTGTTTGGGAAATCTTACGGAAAAGATTGAAGCATATGCCTTACCGCTTGCAGATGCTACAAGCATTGTTGTCCCAAAACAAAGTGTGTCGCTTAGATTTGTACGTGATTTCAAGGATGGTGCTCCTCATTTACATCACACAGTTCGTGACTTATTAAACACCAGTCTGTGCAACCGATAGATCGGTTGTGTCGGTAATGATGATCACGAATTGCTTTCATGGCCTCCACGGTCCCCTGACTTAACCCTTCGTGATTTTTTGTATGTGGGCATGTGGAAGATTCCGAATTTGTGCCGCCATTACCGGCTTATCTGCCATAACTGCGAGCTCGCATCACTAATTCTTTTGTTCAAGTTGACAGGGATATGCTTCATCGAGTGTGCGACGAACTTAATTACAGAGTTGATATCTGTAGAGTCACTATCGAGCACCTTTAACTTATCAAAAAAAACTTAATGAGTTTTTTTATTTGATTGTCAAGTTTCGTGACGATATATTAAATAATATACTTACAGTGATTTTTAAACCGCTCCAGTCATTTGTATCCACTCTGTACAATGTTTATAACGTCTACCAGTGAATGAACCGGAATTTCAAAGTTCAATGAAAACTATTGTGCGCGATGTGGAATGGTCATTGACCAACAGCGAGGATGAATTCTTAAACCCAACCGGAAAATTCAGAGAGTAAGAAAATAAAATTGCGATTGTTGAATTTGTTGAGAGAACAGTGAGAACAAAATTCACAAATTTAACAAAATTTTTAAAAATTATACATCTTGATTACACAACTTTTAACACTATATCACTTCGGAATATGCAGTTTATTGCTTTCGCGTGTTAAATATTAGGTACGGTACCTTGTTGACTAGTTTCAGCCTGTTGTCTCAGAACTGGTTGGTCCTGGTCTTTGCGCCTTTTGTTTGCGTTTCCTACGGGGGTGTTTGTGTAGTGTAATGTGGAGTCAAA
The DNA here is from genome assembly GCF_040183065.1 of Periplaneta americana. Lineage (NCBI taxonomy): Eukaryota > Metazoa > Arthropoda > Insecta > Blattodea > Blattidae > Periplaneta > Periplaneta americana. Next base: position 185,702,894 of record NC_091118.1, read on the forward strand.
AAGTGTTACAAAAGCATATCACAGCCATAGCAAAATTACAAAACACTTCCACATACGCAGAATACATCACAAATGCCAACCTCACCTACAGCAACATAAACACAGACATGGAAATTCTACATATTCAACCGAAAAACCAGAAACTAAACACACTAGAACAATACGAAATAAGCCTATACAGGCACACAAAAAAAAAAAAAAAACATCCACATGAAATTCTCAACATGCGCCAGTGGTGTATATTGTTCTTTCAAGACCTTCGGAGTTTCTTCTCATATTAAAATTATATTCATCTTCCGAACTTAATTGGTCATAAAACATATCACTATCACCTTCCAAATCACTCGTGCTCGACTATTTCTTTATTTTAACCTGCCTAGTCTCTAAGCATTTTAATTATAACTTCAGATTAAATCTTTTGCGCATGCGTCAACAGTTCAGAATTCCCAGTTCTGCTCTTAATCAAGAACCAATTTCACTCGTTCCGAATGAGTTCTGAAGTACGTTGGAACAGGGAACTGTGAGTTCAGTATTGGTTCGGAATCAGTTCTAGTCTTGTTGGAACACACATTGGGCTACTGCGCATGAGCAGACACTTCAGAATCGATTCCGAACCGTGCTGGAACCAGTGGCGTAGCATGAGATTTTGAGCAGGGAAAGCTAATTCAAGTTGTCTTTCATGCAATATGAGAAAACGTATTACAAAAATATAGTCTTAAAATAAATAGTAGTGTCAATGTCAAGTCAGCAGTCGAAGATTGGTTGGAACCTCATAAGTAACACAAATAAGGCATGACCTCAAATGGTACGTAGTAAAATGTGATTTCACGGTTTACACATATCCCTAACAAATAGACACGTATACGTATAACATTAGCTCACTCCCTGTCATAGAGGAATCACAATATTAAAGGTCAATAGATACAGTACGTATGTATGCGTCTGTCTTTTGGTTGTGTCCTTTATTGACAGCAAGGGAGTCGGTCATTTGTTTTTTAGATCACACTTTTGTTCGTAAGTCAGTCTTGATAATAGAATTGTCCTAAAAATTCAAGTAAATTGGTGTCAGGAACTGTGATTTCATTCATTATTTATTATATCAGCCACAATGCACACTAACACTTCAACTGAACACAACTGACGAAAAGGGATAACTCGGAAATTACTTATTTTCAATGCCAAAGCTAGCTTCTTGCTAGTCTTGCGACCAGGATAGTTTAGTTAGAAAGGGATGGAAAATCTGCGGGGTGGGTTACACAGAAGAATGAGTGTTTTTGGAAGCTTGTGTGCGCAGGCTTCTTCTTTACTGCTGTATCACAAATCATCCTGAGCTGCCCCATCACAATATTTAACGCGTAAATATAAATTCTATTAAAATTAATAAACAATTTTGTCCATAGACTGACGCTTTTTATTATGAAATTATTTTAACTGGGGAAGCTGAGCTTTTTAGCTTACACTGACGCTACGCCACTGGCTGGAACAAATCTATAGTAACTGATTAAGACGTTCCTCAATTGTTATTTTACCTACAAATTCTCAATAATTTCTGTTCCAACAACACGCAAAATACAATTGCTAATTCATTTTCTCTTAAGATATACGATTCAAAATATCATAAAACGTTGTACAATACACGACTGTTATAAGAATCAATGTGCTCGCATGTTAAGTTCTACATAACGTTCTTGCAACGTAAATAACTATTAAAATCGACAGTGCACAATATTTAACATCTGCACTGCAGAACTGTCAATACAACCTTCTCAATATGTTTCATTTTTATTTTAGTAGGTTATTTTACGACGCTTTATCAACATCTTAGGTTATTTAGCGTCTGAATGAGATGAAGGTGATAATGCCGGTGAAATGAGTCCGGGATCCAGCACCGAAAGTTACCCAGCATTTGTTCATATTGGGTTGAGGGAAAACCCCGGAAAAAACCTCAACCATGTAACTTGTCTCGACCGGTAATCGAACCCGGGCTACCTAGTTTCGCGGCCAGACGCGCTAACCGTTACTCCACAAGTGTGGACAATATGTTTTACAACAAGTCAAATTTCATATTGTATCGGCTTCATTTTATTACAAGGTCGGTACTAGGCAGTAGATCTCTCTATAATAAAGATAGCATTGAATAATTTCAAGGACAAATTGTTCCGGAGCCGAGTATCGTTCTCGGGACCCTTCGCTTAGCGCACGAATGCTCTCCCGACTGAGCTACCTCTGGAACTATAAACGACACCGTCACAATTTTTCCTTTATATCCACACAACTCAAGTGGGCTGACAAGACGCCAGAACCCAACTTCGAGTGCACACAAATTCTGTGTGACTTAAATTGTGGCTTCCTGTTAACGTACCTCCAGTAACGAAATATATTATGCAAATCTGGCTTTCAGGTAGTAGCTCCCTGTAAAGCAGGTTTGAATAATTTCAAGGAATATAATAATACAGGGACATCATTTTATTTTTACTAACATTTTTAATATTAACCTGGCTATATCTTTCTATTAACGATTGAAGCAGGAAACACCGTTTGCTCCCCCTTCCACGAACGACGGAGTTCGATGATACTGGCGATATATACAAATCACTTTACTAGGTATAGGAGGGAAGAAAAGTAGTTCACCCATTTATGTAAACTAGGAAATATCGCGATTTTGAGTTTGATAATTTTCATTAGCTTTTTGTTTAATCAAAATACAGTACTGTATTAACACTTAGTGTTTTTACACACGAATTCAGCTATCCATTCGGAAGTATTAATTATGCAGTGTACTGTATATTGTACTGTTACAGCACATTAGCGTACAATATAGAGAATGAAGTTAAATTGAAAAATAATCATAATATGGATATTTAAACACATTTTAGAAAATGGTGGCCGTTCATTTCGATACAGGCTTCAGTTCTTTTGTGCATATTATCGCACTATAGACTACTGTACCTAATTCCAATTACCAGTTTCGCCCTTCGTACGAGTAACTCATGTTGAAATAATTCTGTACCTACTCTATAAAAGAGTTTCTTACGTACTGTAAATTCAATCCTCACTTCTGCCCGATCCGAAAAGATAAAATCACTCAGAAATGCTATCTACTGTCCGTTCAAGTGGTTTTGTCGCAGGGTTGTAGAAGGGGGGGGGGGAATCACGTGACAGTTAATTACTTAAGGAGGCCCTTTTATTTGTTATTTTAAACACTTGTATAATATTACGTAGACGTCCAATTCCTAACAGAAATTAATGTTTTCAGAAAAGAGCCAAAATAGCCCAGCTACTAGACTTAACGGAGGGGCGAACAGAAGCAGGTGGGGGAAACCGGGATGCGACATAGGGAAACGGACGACAGTACCTGTGCGAAAATATGATTCAATATTGAAAGCTCTTTCGTCACTGGAAAACGCGAACATATTTCTGAAACGTACTATACTCAGTAACTCAGTACTGCTTACGCGCCCTCGGCTCTATGTCGTGAAGGGTTGGAAGTTTACTAGTAGAAGGGATGGGAGTGAAGTACATTCCAAAACTCAGGTACAATAAAAATTGAAGTAAAAATAAAATGATGTCCCTGTATATATTCGTTACTGGAAATACGTTAACAGGAAGCCACAATTTAAGTCACACAGAATTTGTGTGCATTCAAAGTAGGGTTCTGGCGTCTTGTCAGCCCATTTGAGTTGTGTGGATATAAAGGGAAAATTGTGACGATGTCGTGTATAGTTCCTGGGGTAGCTCAGTCGGGAGAGCATTCGTGCGCTAAGCGAAGGGTCCCGGGATCGATACCCGGCCCCGGAACAATTTTTCCTTGAAATTATTCAAACCTGCTTTACAGGGAGCTACTATCTGAAAACGAGATTTGCATAACGACAGCATTGTTATAATTCAAATCTGCCGCAGCACCAAGCACAGGGATTATATCGAAGAAGGGGTAGGAAAACTATGTCTTATGGCGATGTAGATTTTGTTACTCTGACAGTGAAAAAATAGATAAAGGAAAACGATTATGGATAAAAAAAAGTACTCAAATGCAAATACTGTACGTAATTTTTTCAAAAAGTTCAAGGCGGGTTCAAACCCGGTGAACACACCCCTTTGCGTACACCCCTGGACTCTCTGGGTACCTGGAATGCAGCATAGGAAGCGAACTGAGATCACCCCAAAATCATGTTCCATGATGAACTGCAGCTCGGGCTATTATATATACATCCTTCATCCCTACATATTCGGGGACTGACGGGGCTGTGACTCGGTTTCCTGGTTATCCAGCATGACAGATGTTGCCGTTAGCAATTTGAGCCACTTATACTGTATTCAGTATTAGGGCGGCAAATATGCCCTACTCACAACCAATTTCTAAACCAGGAACACATATTCCTTTTCCCCCTCGATAAGAATACCTACCCTTCCCCACATTACGCTCTCAGCGTCGATCGTGCCATTTGTATTAGAACCGTCTCACAGCCAATTGGCTAGTCTCCTAAATTGAGACAACTCATTCTATGATCTTCCTAAAGCGCTAAAACAAATGTCGGGATGAGCCCTAAAAGAAATGAGCAACGGCCCTATATCTTTTCCCATATAAATTTCAGAATTTTCCAAATTAAACATTTCAGATAATCGGAGACATGGCTTTCTCTTGGAGCTCACTCGACTGTCACTCGCACAGTGCAAGGACTCCGACCCCTCCTATTGTGAGGACTGCAGCGTCTCCTTTTCCCATTCGCTCTGCCTAGACTTTTAACATCTTCGGTGATTATGCTCTGCTGCTGTTCAGTAGTGCTTTCGATATTCCTCTTCATGTGATAGCTATTATATTAGTTCATCTTTAACTCCTATTTCAAAATTCTCTAATATTCTTTAAACAGGAACGGCGAAAATCATACTGAGACAAGTGACCAACGGGCTTAGAGCTCACACAGATCTTCTCAGCCTCAATTTCCTTTGCAAGAACGGTTGTTCGCGTACTTTTTTGTGTTTCTTCTCACATTTCCCCTTTAATTCACTGATTAATTAATTCATTCACTCTAAGAATATGTTAGGTCTCCAGAAAGTCCAGATTATTCTCTTAGGTCAAGGCACTTCCAGGGCTGTAAGTGTTATTGGAAGGCAGGAAGGAAGAAAAGTAGAATATACAAGAAAATGAAAGACAAAAGAATAAGGAAAAGGTATTAAAGATAGAAAATAGACAGAGAAAAGAGGGAAAATATGAAAGAAAGGGTCCACACCTGTGGAGTAACGGTTAGCGCGTCTGGCTGAGAAACCAGGTGGCCCGGGTTCGAATCCCGGTCGGGGCAAGTTATCTGGTTGAGTTTTTTCCGGGGTTTTCCCTCAACCCAATACGAGCAAATGCTGGGTAACTTTCGGTGATGGACCCCGGACTCATTTCACCGGCATTATCACCTTCATATCATTCAGACGCTAAATAACCTAGATGTTGATACAGCGTCGTAAAATAACCCAATAAAATAAAAAAATTCTCACATTTCCCCTTTAATTCACTGATTAAGTCATTCATTCAATCTAAGGATATGTTAGGTCTCCAGAAAGTCCAGATTATTCTCTTAGGTCAAGGCTCTTCCAGGGCTGTAAGTGTATTGGAAGGCAGGAAGGAAGAAAAGTAGAATATACACGAAAATGAAAGACAAAAGAATAAGAAAAAGATAGTAAAGATAGAAAATAGACAGAGAAAGGGGGGAAAATATGAAAGAAAGGGTCCACACCTGTGGAGTAACGGTTAGCGCGTCTGGCTGCGAAACCAAGTGGCCCGGGTTCGAATCCCGTTCGGGGCAAGTTATCTTGTTGAGGGTTTTTCCGAGGTTTTCCCTCAACCCAATACGAGCAAATGCTGGGTAACTTTCGGTGATGGAACCCGGACTCATTTCACCGGCATTATCACCTTCATATCATTCAGACGCTAAATAACCTAGATGTTGATACAGCGTCGTAAAATAACTCAATAAAATAAAAAAAAATTCTCACATTTCCCCTTTAATTCACTGATTAAGTCATTCATTCAATCTAAGGATATGTTAGGTCTCCAGAAAGTCCAGATTATTCTCTTAGGTCAAGGCTCTTCCAGGGCTGTAAGTGTATTGGAAGGCAGGAAGGAAGAAAAGTAGAATATACAAGAAAATGAAAGACAAAAGAATAAGAAAAAGATAGTAAAGATAGAAAATAGACAGAGAAAAAGGGGAAAATATGAAAGAAAGGGTCCACACCTGTGGAGTAACGGTTAGCGCGTCTGGCCGCGAAACCAGGTGGCCCGGATTCGATTCCCGGTAGGGACAAGTTACCTGGTAGAGGTTTTTCTGGGGTTTTCCCTCAACCCAATATGAGCAAATGCTGGGTAACTTTCGGTGTTGGACCCCGGATTCATTTCACCGTCATTATTACCTTCACCTCATTCAGACGCTACATAACCAGAGATGTTGATAAAGCGTCGTAAAATAACCCACTAAAAAAAATGAAAAAAAGGATATGTGAAAGAAAGAGGGGGAGACAGAGAAATTTCTTAATATTTCAGTGTTTGGTGTTACACATTCTCATATAACTGCTTTTATTTTACGTTCGCAGGCACAGCATTTTCTGCACCTACAAATGCCACGATAGCGGTAAGTACAGAGTAACGAAACTCGTCAAGGTTTCTGTATTATCATAGTGTCATTTAGTTCTGTTCTACTTTTCTACAAGGATTTTCCTTTTCATATCTGCAATACTAAGAAAATGATATCTTCTTGTATTTTTTTTTTTTTTTTCACAAGTATTCCATTTTCCTGTTTGTTATGTTTCAAACCTGTCTAATGCCGACCTCGTGATGAGCAGTGCACATGATAAACTACCATAGTAAATTATATTCAAGTTCACACTAAACAAAGGAAACTAATTACCTGTCTTCAGGTGTATTAGATAAGTCGTTATTATGAGTGACGAACGAGGATTCAATTCCGAAAGGAAAAGAAGCTTTCTTTCCTTCAAAATTTACAGTATCTTCAGAATGGCTCATGGCATGGGATGTCCTTATATTGAGAGCGTTAAGGAACTGAAGCGTTATGCCGTTGATAGGTATTTACTATCGAATCAATCTACCTCTCCTGCTTTCTTATATGTCACGTTCACTCAAGGCTTTAAGGGGATTGGGTAGTGATGTCTGTGCTATTAAAAAATTTCAGTACTAAAGTTTAGTTCAATATTTCAAAGCTTTTAGTGTCCAGAATGGAACAAAAATTTCCAGGTTTATACAATCAACCATTCTGAATTCAGTGGTATAAAAGACAACTAATTAGTTTCTTATCCAAGTGCGAAAGAAGGGCCCCAACTGGTAACCTGTTTTCCCACTTTTCTAAGTGTACCTCATTCTTCAGGTGCACATTACTTGCTACAATCTTCACTCATCTACCATGTATTTTGTTAAGTTATCCAGTAATATATATTGCAAATTCTGAAGCAAAATTTAGTTGAATATTTCATCCTTAGTGAAAGAGAAAAAATATTGAACTTTAACATTTTTTTAAATTTTTTCAATGCATATATATTTTTTTTCGTGTTATGTGTGCGATATTCTTAAACCCGTAGGTCTACTATGTAGAACATAGGCGGCAGAAAACACTGTAAAAATTTCATGTAAATGTATTCGGTAGTTTGAGAGAAAAGTGCACTTAAGTTTGAAAAATGTCAACTTCTGGAAAATTACATTTAAAAAAAGGATGCATGAATTACATGCACAGCCAAATTTAAAGACGCTATTTAAAGGGCTTATATTCAGAACTACCCTTTACAATTTTTACACTTTTTAAAGAGCAAGTTTTATACTTTTTTTAAGCACAAAATAAAAATCGGGTTTTTGAACCCTAATCACTACCTGGTTCCCTTAACACTAAATCCTATACTGCGGCTTCAGATATTGTCAAAGCCTTTGATTCTATGTGACACACTCGTCAACTATATAAACTACCTCCAAATAGTTACAGACCAATCTCTATGATTCCAGTGCTATCTAAGATATTTGAATATGTAATTTTCAATCGAATTTATGACTACTTTGAAAATTCAAATCTCTTTAGTACTAACCAATTTGGCTTTAGAAGAAGGAAATCAACAAATGATGCAATTGAGCTTTTAATAACCGAAATTTTAAGAAATTTTGAAAATAGGTCACAAGTTAATGCTGTGTTTTGTGATCTCTCCAAAGCGTTCGATTGCGTTGATCACAACTTAATTTCATCAAAATTAGAATTTTATGGTATTCGAGGGAATACACTAAATATTTTTTAGAACCTATCTTCATGGCAGAAGGCAATTAGTCTCAATAGATGAAAAATGGTCAAGTCTCTCCAGTACACATTATGGTGTTCCACAAGGCTCAATAATTGGTCCACTGCTATTCTTAGTAGCAATAAATGACCTTCCTAAATTCATTAAAGCTGTAACAATTATGTATGCTGATGACACTACATTCTTATGTTCTAGCTCTACTCTGAATGAATTACATGCTCTAACGAATGATATTCTACCACAGATGGCTTTATGGTTTAAATCTAATGGTTTTTTTGCTTAATCAAGAAAAGACTATCAACATAACTTTTACCCTAAATCATGTAATAAAAAAGGACAACATGCAAAACTATACCAAATTTCTAGGACTTTTTATAGACTCCAATTTAACATGGCAAAAACATATCGAATATATATGTACAAAATTATCAAGAGTTATATATTTATTAAAGAAATTAATGACTTGTGTTTCTCAAAATTATTTAAAATGTGCCTACTTTTCGTTCTTTCAGTCGATAATTAGGTATGCCTTAATTTTCTGGGGAAATGGTAGCAAAATTGGGAGTGTCTTGATTTTGCAAAAGAAAGCCATTAGAATTCTATGTCAATCAAACTATCTTGAACATTGTCGATCTCTTTTCAAACAATCACAGATATTAACTGTCATAAATTTATATATACGACCTAGTCCTTTACACTCGACAAAATATAGACAATTACTCATTAATAGCCAATATACATGATCATGAAATTAGAAATAGTGAACAAATTAATATTCCATACTGTAGATTATATAAAACTAGTACAAATTTTTCTGTAATGGGGATGAAATTTTATAATAAGCTTCCCAGTCAGTATTATAAGTTACCAACCAATAGTTTCAAAGCTAGATTTTATAATTGGCTTTTAATTAATCTTTTCTACTCTGTAGAGGAGTTCCTTCACATAAATTCATACGAAATTGTTTTTTAATAAATAAAGTTATTTAGATTAGTTACAATTATTACATAAGAGTGAAGTGTTTTAATTAATTTTAGAGTTTCAAAATGTTCTGTGTTTTCATTCTAATTACTGTTTTCAATTATATGTGTATTTTCAAAAGTATGTTTTTTGTGACGAAGCCTATCACTGTATGTTTAATGGCTTAATAAATTGAATTGAATTGATTATCTGATGCTCTCACAAGATTTGTCAGTTATTTTCATAATCGATGTTTTCTTAGGCCCGGAGCTTAAATTTCATTATGAGGCCTTCTCTTCAAATATGATAACTAGGCCTATCTTATTTTATTTAAATTTTGTCACCTATCTCCTTTCAACATGTATTTATTTCACAGAAGTTTTTATTAACTCTCTATTTTGAGAAGGAGTCAAAATAAAGAGGTCCCGTACGGTATCAGTGATTATGTGTGGCCACAAGACAGGGTCAGAGCTGATTGCAATGGTTGTAGCATATCCCTTGTTTCCTATAGTGCAGTAATTCAGGAGTTTGAAAGGAATGCTCATTTTGTCCCAAGTTCTGACCAACACAACACTATCGTCCGTGCGTTCTGAACTTCATGCGTTTATGTGCCCAGGACCGAAGCCTGGTCATAATCGCTCAGAAAACATGTTAATTTAACTCTCATTCAAACTGTTTTTACCTAATTCAGGAGAGAATCTTACTTGTAAATGATCAGTTTTGAATTAATAAATCATAAATTCATGATCTAATATTACAGATTAAAAATATGACAAATATTCCGCACGTGACCAAAAACACTTAGTGACAAATCGACAAGAGTGACAAGTATTCCACATGTGACAAATATGTACTATATGACGATTTCGGTATGACCAATAATAGGTGTGTCGAATAGAAACGTGATCAATTTTTCTAGAATCCTCAAAATCTATCTCAACGATTTTTTTCTTTAATTCTGCTCCTGACATAAGATGGCAAGATAGTGAAATGAATTGTTCCACAGAAATGGGACAAGACAAGGGGAAATAATTGCCACTGGTCGTTCTTATTAGGAGCTTGTCAGTCTTTTAACTGCTAGATTATACAGGGACATCATTTTATTTTTACTTCAATTTTTATTGTACCTGAGTTTTTGAGTGTACTTCACTCCCACCCTTTCGACTAATAAAGTTCCAACTGTCCTCAACACAGAACCAAGGCCGCATATAGTAAACAGAACTGAGTTAGTGAGTATAGTACGTTCCAGAAATATGTTCGCGTTTTCCAGTGACGAGCTTTCAATATTGAATCATATTTTCGCACAGGTACTTTCGTCCGTTTGCCTACGTCGCATCCCGATTTCCCCCACCCGCTTCTGCTCGCTGGGCTGTCTTAGCCCTTTTCTGAAAACATTAATTTCTGTTACGAATTGGACGTGTACGTAATATTATACAACCGTTTTTTAAAAAAACTTAAATAAAACGGCCTCTTTAATTAATTAACTGTCACGTGATTTTCCTCCTTTCTACGACCCTGCGCCAAACCACTTGGACGGACAGTAGATAGCATGTCTGAGTAATTTTATCTTTTCGGATCGGCCAGAAGTGAAGATTAAACTTGCAGTACGTAAGGTACTCTTTTATAGAGTAGGTACAGAATTATTTCAACGTGAGTTACTAGTACGAAGGATAAAACTGGTAATTGGAATTAGATGCAATAATCTACAGTGCGATAATATGCACAAAAGGACTGAAGCCTGTATCGAAATGAACGGCCACCATTTTCAAAAATGTGTTTAAATATCCATATTAAGATTACTTCTCAATTTAACTTCATTCTCTATATTATATGCTAATGTGCTGTAGACAGTATAATATACACTGCACAATGAATACGTTCGCATGGATAACTCAGTTCGTGAGTAAAAACGCTTATTGTTAATACTGTACTGTGTTTTGATTAAACAAAAAACCTAATGAAAATTATCAAACTCAAAACTGCGGCATTTCCTAGTTTACGTAAATGGATGAACTACTTTTCTTCCCTTGTATACCTAGTAAAGTGATCTGTTTGTATTTTACGCCATTATCATCGAACTCCAGTTGTGGAAAGGGGGTAGCAAACGGTGTTTCCGGTTCTCAACTCTTAATCCAAAGGTATAGCCAGATTAATATTAAAGATGTTAGTAAAAAATAAAATGATGTCCCTGTAGTTATTACAGACAGCGGATTTTCGGTCCTGATACTGAACGTAAGGTGTATGTCAGTTGCAAGACGGTCATTCAAATCATTGCTACGCTCCCTCCGTACGCCAAGGGTCGTGACGTCTTGTTGCTGTATAGGGACCTAAAATCCGCTGTCTGGTTATGATCATCTGAAGTAATACTGTAATGTGTTTTTCTTTAATAGGAAGATGCCACCACTGAGGAAAGCCATACTGAGAACATTGACGTCGAAGTCTACGACGACGAACAACCCGTGGCAGTCGCCATCGTTGAGCCATATGGTTATAACATCGTCGACTCTGCCGTTCTTTACGGAGGCACAGGCAGTCCCGACAGTACTGAGGAGCCGTCTCCTTTGTCCATTTACGACCATGTTCCGAATAACACGATAATCGTTCACCTTATGAGAAACGGAACTTCAGACATCATAGCAACTAAGGTGTTCGCTCCTATAGCAGACAAACTCAGGAAAGACGGGTTTAAGGCTATCGAAATTTACTCGGACTCTTTTTATGGGTTAGCGGTTCTCGTCCGAGTGATAAATAAACTTGAAAATAGATCTATCATCATTCAACTTACTGACGTAGATGGGAACTCGTTAAGTCCTGCAATCTATCTCTATAAAAGTAATGGAAGTGAGATTCCGATAGTCATCCCACTCGAATACCATGGCCCCCCAGTTCCTATTATCGTTCAGGGGTATGATGCAAATACTGGAAAAATTGAAGGTCAGATAGTCCTTGTTCCCGATGGTGACGATGACGATGATGATGATGATGACGACGACGACGACAATGATGAAGATGGAGATGATGACGGTGCAGATAAAGATGGAGAAAAAGGTGGAGATGGTGGCGATGAAGAAAGTTAAGAGAAAATATTAAGGACGAAAAAAAAAAAAAAGAGGTCAATGATGATAACATATGAGTCACTACAAATGTATTCAATTAAATATGACAGAATGTTCTCTGTATGGAATTAAAGAAACTACATTCTGCTGTTCCGTGTTCATTGTTAATCCTATGTACATAGATTACGTAATTATTTGTTGGTAGTTTATTTTTAAACTCTAAGACAATGACACGGTGGTACGGCGATGACAGAACGAAAAATAATGGTGAAAAGGTTGTAGACTATACGTAGCCGCGTTATAAAAAGCTGTTGTTACCTGTATCTGCTGAGTAATTATCTTATTACATTAAATCATTGTGAAGCAAAACATGAAAATCTTTATAACACTGCAACAAATATATATTATTTTAATGTACCGAAGTACATATGATATTTCCATGCAGATATTCTGCGTCATCATACGATTAAACAGTAATGGAACGGAGAAAAATTCTCTCCGGCGCCGGGATTTGAACCCGGGTTTTCAGCTCTACGTGCTGACGCTTTATCCACTAAGCCACACCGGATTCCACCCCGGCGTCGGAAGAATCGTCTCAGTTTAAGTTCCAACTTTTGGGTTCCGTCTAGTGGCCGCCCTCTGCACTACGTCATAGATATCTATGAACCTAGGACCGAAGTCCACACATGTGCTGAGGTGCACTCGTAATGAGTGACTAGTTGGCCGGGATCCGACAGAATAAGCGCCGTCTTAAATCACGAAGTGATTTACGCATATCATATATATTATTTTAATGTACCGAAGTACATATGATATTTCCATGCAGATATTCTGCGTCATCATACGATTAAAGAGTAATGGAACGGAAAAAAATTCTCTCCGGCGCCGGGATTTGAACCCGGGTTTTCAGCTCTACGTGCTGACGCTTTATCCACTAAGCCACACCGGATTCCACCCCGGCGTCGGAAGAATCGTCTCAGTTTAAGTTCCAACTCTTGGGTTCCGTCTAGTGGCCGCCCTCTGCACTACGTCATAGATATCTATGAACCTAGGACCGAAGTCCACACATGTGCTGAGGTGCACTCGTAATGAGTGACTAGTTGGCCGGGATCCGACGGAATAAGCGCCGTCTTAAATCACGAAGTGATTTACGCATATCATATATATTATTTTAATGTACCGAAGTACATATGATATTTCCATGCAGATATTCTGCGTCATCATACGATTAAACAGTAATGGAACGGAGAAAAATTCTCTCCGGCGCCGGGATTTGAACCCGGGTTTTCAGCTCTACGTGCTGACGCTTTATCCACTGAGCCACGCCGGGTTCAAATCCTGGCGCCGGAGAGAATTTTTCTCCGTTCCATTACTCTTTAATCGTAAACTGCAACAAATAGCCTATGTACAAGGGTTGGGACGTAAGTCATGGCAACTATTTTTTTTACAAAGGTAAGGGTTGGTACCACAAAATGTCATATGTTGCACGGAAGCCGTGCAGTCATAGTATGTGTCCACAACACATGATGTAATTGTCTGTAATAGAACAGAGAGTAATGTTAAATCAGTTGTCAGTGTAGCGCCGTGCAGGATGGATGTAACCCGTGTTGAACAACGCTCGTATCACAGTCTACTATATACAGTCACGAAGCTTGAGTTTTGAGGGTGCTAGAAACAATAGACTGTGACGGTACTATTTTGCATTGCCTGTAATGAGGCGATATTAGCGATCCTAGTGGTGAGCAACTACCTAATGTTTGCATATTTACTACGTATTGAGCTTCGCGACTGTATATACTAGACTGTGCTCGTATATCAAAATAGCCGTTCTCCGTGGGAGGAATGCCACAGAGAGTTGGTAAAAGCTGTCGGGAATAATGCCCTTCCATACCGGAAAGTCACGGGATGGGTAGCAAAGTTGAGGACCTTTAGAAAGGTATGTGTGCTGTAATGATTCTGGCACAGGAACCCTATAATATTATGGCAACGATCGTAATAAACATGAGGAGCAAAATGTTGGCGTATTGTTAAATGTCCGTACATTTCGTCCATTCCTTGTCCTTTCATCTGTATATTTCACATTTTCCACGCACACTCGAATTCTTACAAAGAAAAGAGCTGTCATGACTTATGCCCCAACTCTTGTAGTACGGTACATAAGTGTATTAATAGAGTACACAATAAATTACATCCACCTATCTACCTACCTACCTACCTACCCACCCCTCCCTCCCTCTAATCTAATCTAATATATCTATCTATCTATCTATCTATCTATCTATCTATCTATCTATCTATCTATCTATCTATCTATCTATCTATCTATCTATCTATCTATCTATCTATCTATCTATCTATCTATCTATCTATCTATCTATCTATCTATCTATCTATCTATCTATCTATCTATCTATCTATCTATCTATCTATCTATCTATCTATCTATCTATCTATCTATCTATCTATCTATCGTCTAGTCACGGAACGCAGGAATATTAATATAACATCTTTATCGGAAGTTGCAGGTAGTTACGGTATGTGATTGGAATAATAAATATGAACTTCCGTACTTTCACAATACACTGTTGTCACTGCAATCATTATCGCTGTCATTTAACAGTTACTTTTTATCCTGGATGTTGGATAAGAGAAGCGAGAACCTACCGAGAACTACTCGGGAACAACCAAAGTAAATAATCAAATATTTGTCCTAATGATAAAAATATTCGAGAACTTTTATTCGAATAAATGTTTCGATTCTTAGTAGTATTCGAGAACATTAATCGATTCTTAAAATTATTCGATTCTGTCCGTCACTATAATAGTTCCAACGTTGGCGCTTACTTGTAAATACAACGAAGAGTCAAGTTATTGCCTTTAGTAGGACTCGAAGTGTATCACAAACATTCCCACCAAAATATGTATACAACAAAACTAGGTAGGCCTACTTAGAACCCCCAACACTACAGAAGGCATCGTATACTTTTGTCCCTCTTATCATAGTTCCTAATCAAATTTGTTTTCATGTTGCTCATCCTGGACATCAGGAGAGAGCAGCATCATACATGAACTATAAACTACCTCTTAGCATGAATGTAAATAATTAACAATATTCGGGAGATGACACTAAGGATTTCGATACTGTATAAAAAATGTGGTGAATTGGAAAAGTATACTTCCATTGCCCTCTATTATTCAAATAAAAATATTACACGCATTTCCCTATCACAATCCTGATTTTTCGGAATATACGGCAACGCTGCTTGTGCTGGATCATCTGTTTAAGTTGCTAGTAACAGTAACATGAATATGAAATAACTTTATACGTTTCATATAATTTTTTTCTTATTATTATTATTATTATTATTATTATTATTATTATTATTATTATTATTTTATTTTTTTTCAAAAGAGTTGGATAAATTTTTGCATTACGTTCGTGGATAAATGGATTTAAAATCCACTAGTGAAAAAAAAAATACTTTTATGCCATCCTAGCATTATAAACAGGTTACTACATCGAAAATCGTGCGAAATTGGCTTATTATAGCACGCGTGCCAATAAAAGCATTGACGTATTTGCTATGACATAATAACGGAACGCTTGCTATCTTGGTTATCGCTTCTACGCGCGACATACAAGAAATGAAATGGAGGACAGAAGGTAAAGTTATCATTTATTTCCAATCTTTAATAATTTTGTATCACTTTTGTAATATCACATAAAACAGTTCTGTGGTTCAAAGAAAACACATTAACAAAATAAAGGAACATATGTAATATAATCTTCAAGGTCATCCACTGCTCTTTACTCAATGCCAAGGCCAGGCGCAATTAATCGATACGAACCTATGAAGACAATTTGTCAGCTAAGGATCCCGAATTGAATTTCTTTCCTACAATTTATAATGCTAAGATGCCATAAAGTGTTGTATCCAACTCGTTGATAATCTTATTACGATACTCGTGAAATTTATCGCACTCACTATCGTTCGTGCGACAAACATTCACTCATGCCATAATCATCACGATTATCCATTCGTTGCATAAATAACTATTACTTACTTGTACAGTACAATAAGTAACTGCTGTAAAATGCAAAGTAAACCTCTCAGTTGTTTCTGCCCGGTTACGAGAAATTACATTCATTTTACTTATTATAGGCCATTCGGTATCTCGTGAAACCTACCTGCGCGTAAGGGGAAAGAAGGGTCTTCGGAAGCTTCCCTCCCTCGCTACACTTCCACTTGCACGTACAGCTCGATTCAACGTTATTGGCCCCTATGCTTGGTTGTTTGGCTAGTGAGCGAGCTGTGTGTTGCGTCATAAGAAAGAAATTTAATCACAAATGTGCATAGGAGGGGAAGAGGGATGAGGAAGAATGAAAATAATATCGTAGCTGAGGGACACTCATGTCAAGAAAATATAAGTCATCATGACATTGTTTAGTCAACAGACGTAGTGGTTAGTAACGGGACGTGTGGAAGAATATTGTGTTTTAAGACGGAGTGTACCGCGACAAGCTAAGATGGAAGTGTTTGGTGTTATGACTGCGCGGCCTGACATGTGTGAACCTGCCCGCCAGCAATGATAACTCGCTCTTGGTCTCTCTAACTTAATTTTTGCAGGGGCCAAAATCCCTGAATCACGCGTAGTTAAGTTCGCTTACTCCCACAATAAGGTTCTTACTATGAGCTACGGAGCACACAAGCATTTGGTTTCACGAGATAACGAATGACCTATAGCGAAAACTTTACACTCTCTTGGTTCAAAAACGTCTATATATAAATATAATAATAAACAGCAATGTTCTCGTAAAGTACAATGTTTCACTAATATGATGACTGGATTCCTGAAATACTATCGTCGGAAGGTTATGGATCTGCTTTTCGTATAAATTCAGTCAGTACCCTTCAGCATTTGCCTTTATTACTGGAAATATATGGCATAATACAGAATGCCCATAAAGTCCCGGTACCTACCATTACAATCAATCATTGCCCAGAAACCGCATGACATAAACCATAAAGTAATACGGTTGTTTTTTTTTTTTTTTTTTGCAAAATTGCAAAATGTTCTACATCTCTCACAGTTTTGTTTACATTCAGTCGACCTCAACATGCGCCCTCAGGATATGAAGACGATATTCCACTTCTCTCCATACACGCTGCAGCATATCAATATCAACAGTTCGTACAGCTTCAATGATCCATCTGCGGAACGTAAAAAGATCTTGAACAAGGGTTTGGTAGACAGAATCCTTCACGTATCCCCAAAGAAAAAAATCCAAGAGGGTGACATCAGGAGAGAGTGGTGGCCAGGCGATTGGTCCTTCACGGCCTATTCATCTCCCAGAGAAATATATACCCAGAATTTTCCGAGTATTATTAGACCAATGTGGAGGAGCTCCGTCTTGTTGGAAAATAATGGCTGCCTACAACTACTGTTCAAGCATGCCGCAGTAAATTGTCCCTGCAATGCTCTGCTCAACAAAGAAAAACGGACTCTATCGTGCAACAGATCACATAAAACGTTCACCACTGGACTACCACGAATGTGTTCACGAGTGACGTGAGGATTTTCAGAATCCCATATCTGAACGTTATGGCGGTTAACATATCTAGACACGTAGAGAGTAACTTCATCAGAAGAGCAAACAAAACTTTCAGAAATGTAGAACATCTTGCAGAAATGCATATAGAGTGTTAGTTGGGAGGCCGGAGGGAAAAAGACCTTTAGCGAGGCCGAGACGTAGATGGGAAGGTAATGGATTTTAGGGAGGTGGGATATGATGATAGAGAATGGATTAATCTATCTCAGGATAGGGACCGATGGCGGGCTTATGTGAGGGCAGCAATGAACCTCCGGGTTCCTTAAAAGCCAGTAAATAAGTAAGAACATTTTGTAAAAAACCACATTGCTCTATGTTATGTGGTTTCTGAGTAATGATTTATTGTAACGATATACCGAATCTTTATGGACACAGTATATATTGGGAAAAACCACTAAAAACCTAGATTAGGTTGACCAACCCTGAGACTTCTCGCATACGAATCTCGAACGCAAGAGCCTGAGTTATAGGTCGCGCCAGGGATTTTGGCAGATGGATTTTCTTAATGTGAACTGGAGAGTGAGTTCTCACCGCTGCAAGATCGGCTGTTATCTCTGTCGCAGTGGAATGGGTAGGACAAAAGAGTAAACATGCACGCCCGAGTATTCTATTGAACTGTGCACAGTCACCTCCAAAAACTAAACAAATATTACAGTAGTCTATATGTATCTTTGGTATTCCCAAGAAACTTGTTCGATTAATTAAAATGTGTCTCAATGAAACTTACAGCAGAGTCCGTTCAGGCCAGTTTCTATCTGATGCTTTTCCAATTCACTGCGGGCTAAAGCAAGGAGATGCACTATCACCTTTACTTTTTAACTTCGCTCTAGAATATGCCATTAGGAAAGTTCAGGATAACAGAGAGGGTTTGGAATTTAACGGGTTACATCAGCTTTTTGTCTATGCGGATGGCGTGAATATGTTAGGAAAAACTCCACAAACGATTAGGGAAAACACGGAAATTTTACTTAAAGGAAGTAAAGCGATAGGTTGGAAGTAAATCCCGAAAAGACAAAGTATATGATTATGTCTCGTGACGAGAATATTGTACAAAATGGCTCGCCTACTGGAAATGTCATCGAGGTCATCTGCCAAAATCGGTGCCTCCGACTATACCAGTGGCCGCTAGCACGCTTACTGAAATCTTTTATTTTCTTCACGTCAAACATTGACATAGGCCTAAGATATATATAGAAACAATACAAAGTACCGGTACCGTATTTACTCGAATCTAACGCACACTTTTTTCAGTTGAATTTGTCTCCAAAATCGGGATGCGCGTTAGAATCTATGGCGCACCAGATTCGTATGCAAACTCGAAAATTCTGCTTATCATTCTTGCTTAGGCGCTGCGTGTGCTTCGACTCTGTTCGGTTACCTCGTAGCTCGTCGTTTCTCAAAGTTCCTCGCTACGCACGCTTCCGTATTTTTGTAGGCATTGTTGTTGTTATTAATACCGGTAAAAACTTCAAAGTGAGTTGTACTTGATCAAGAGATGGAAAACAAAAAGCGAAGAGTGTCGTATGAAACAAGTTTCAAACGAAAAGTTATACTTCATGCTGAAAACCATGGGAACAGGCAGGCTGCAAGAGAATTTGATGTAGCAAAGAGAAACATTCGCTTATGGCGCCAACACAAATTGGCGATATTTGCTTCTAAAGCAAAAGAAGTAGAAGTTCACTGCCCCACGAAAAGGAAGACATTCTGAAGTTGAAGAAGAGATTTTAAAATTAATACAGGACAGGAGCGCAAATGTAGATAGCCTAGGTAAATTAAAATTAAATTTTGTACCTGCTTTGATGCTGCGCATTACATTCGCCAGTAAACTTTTTTTTTAAATTTCAAACATCTAAAAATTGAGGTGCATACAGGGTTGCCAGACTTTAGATCTTCCATCAAATACAGTACTTACGTTTTGTCTTAGAGGAAGATTAATATGAATGTGGGCAGAGTTGACATTTTCGTGGCTAGAAAAATTTATTAATAATGATCCCTTCGTATGCAGTTGAAGAAACTAATAAAATGGATATCAAAATTGCAATTTTAATAAAAAATATTGTAGGTACAGGTTTCCAGGCGCAAAACA